>NC_063271.1:4942145-5246073 GCF_910591885.1 Bombus terrestris | reverse complement strand
GAATTTTTAAATTTGAATTTTCAAATTTGAATTTTTAAATTTGAATTTTTAAATTTGAATTTTCAAACTTTCAACTTTGAATTTTTAAATTTGAATTTTTAAATTTGAATTTTTAAATTTGAATTTTCAAATTTGAATTTTTAAATTTGAATTTTTAAATTTGAATTTTCAAATTTTCAAATTTTCAAATTTGAATTTTTAAATTTGAATTTCTAAATTTGAATTTTCAAATTTTCAAATTTGAATTTTTAAATTTGAATTTTCAAATTTTCAAATTTGAATTTTCAAATTTTCAAATTTGAATTTTCAAATTTTCAAATTTTCAAATTTGAATTTTCAAATTTTCAAATTTTCAAATTTGAATTTTTAAATTTGAATTTTCAAATTTTCAAATTTGAATTTTTAAATTTGAATTTTCAAATTTTCAAATTTTCAAATTTGAATTTTCAAATTTGAATTTTCAAATTTGAATTTTTAAATTTGAATTTTTAAATTTGAATTTTCAAATTTGAATTTTTAAATTTGAATTTTTAAATTTGAATTTTCAAATTTGAATTTTTAAATTTGAATTTTTAAATTTGAATTTTCAAATTTGAATTTTTAAATTTGAATTTTTAAATTTGAATTTTCAAATTTTCAAATTTTCAAATTTGAATTTTTAAATTTGAATTTTTAAATTTGAATTTTCAAATTTGAATTTTTAAATTTGAATTTTTAAATTTGAATTTTCAAATTTTCAAATTTTCAAATTTGAATTTTTAAATTTGAACTTTTAAATTTGAATTTTCAAAATAGAATTTTTAAATTTGAATTTTTTAATTTGAATTTTCAAAATTGAATTTTCAAATTTTCAAATTCGAATTATCAAATATGAATTTTTAAATTCGAATTTTCAAACTTTCAAATTTTCAAATTTGAATTTTTAAATTTGAATTTTTAAATTTGAATTTTCAAATTTGAATTTTTAAATTTGAATTTTCAAATTTGAATTTTCAAATTTTCAAATTTTCAAATTTGAATTTTCAAATTTGAATTTTTAAATTTGAATTTTCAAATTTGAATTTTCAAATTTTCAAATTTTCAAATTTGAATTTTCAAATTTGAATTATTAAATTTGAATTTTCAAATTTGAATTTTCAAATTTGAATTTTTAAATTTGAATTTTTAAATTTGAATTTTCAAATTTGAATTTTTAAATTTGAATTTTCAAATTTTCAAATTTGAATTTTCAAATTTTCAAATTTTCAAATTTGAATTTTCAAATTTGAATTATTAAATTTGAATTTTTAAATTTGAATTTTCAAATTTGAATTTTTAAATTTGAATTTTTAAATTTGAATTTTCAAATTTGAATTTTTAAATTTGAATTTTCAAATCTTCAAATTTGAATTTTTAAATTTGAATTTTCAAATCTGAATTTTCAAATTTTCAAATTTGAATTTTTAAATTTGAATTTTTAAATTTGAATTTTCAAATTTTCAAATTTGAATTTTTAAATTTGAATTTTCAAATCTGAATTTTCAAATTTTCAAATTTGAATTTTCAAATTTGAATTATTAAATTTGAATTTTTAAATTTGAATTTTCAAATTTGAATTTTCAAATTTGAATTTTTAAATTTGAATTTTTAAATTTGAATTTTCAAATTTTCAAATTTGAATTTTCAAATTTTCAAATATGAATTTTCAAATTTTCAAATTTGAATTTTCAAATTTTCAAATTTGAATTTTCAAATTTCTAAATTTGAATTTTCAAATTTTCAAATTTGAATTTTTAAATTTGAATTCTTAAATTTGAATTTTTAAATTGTCAAATTTTCAAATTTGAATTTTTAAATTTGAATTCTTAAATTTGAATTTTTAAATTTTCAAATTTGAATTTTTAAATTTGAATTTTCAAATTTGAATTTTTAAATTTGAATTTTTAAATTTGAATTTTCAAATTTGAATTTTTAAATTTGAATTTTCAAATTTTCAAATTTGAATTTTCAAATCTGAATTTTCAAATTTTCAAATTTGAATTTTTAAATTTGAATTTATAAATTTGAATTTTCAAATTTTCAAATTTGAATTTTCAAATTTTCAAATTTGAATTTTTAAATTTGAATTTTTAAATTTGAATTTTCAAATTTTCAAATTTTCAAATTTGAATTTTTAAATTTGAATTCTTAAATTTGAATTTTTAAATTTGAATTTCCAAATTTTCAAATTTGAATTTTCAAATTTTCAAATTTTCAAATTTGAATTTTTAAATTTGAATTTTTAAATTTGAATTTTTAAATTTGAATTTTTAAATTTGAATTTTCAAATTTGAATTTTTAAATTTGAATTTTTAAATTTGAATTTTCAAATTTTCAACTTTGAATATTTAAATTTGAATTTTTAAATTTGAATTTTTAAATTTGAATTTTCAAATTTGAATTTTCAAATTTGAATTTTTAAATTTGAATTTTCAAATTTTCAAATTTGAATTTTAAATTTTCAAATTTGAATTTTTAAATTTGAATTTTCAAATTTTCAAATTTGAATTTTCAGATTTTCAAATTTGAATTTTTAAATTTGAATTTTCAAATTTGAATTTTCAAATTTTCAAATATGAATTTTTAAATTTGAATTTTTAAATTTGAATTTTCAAATTTTCAAATTTGAATTTTCAAATTTTCAAATTTGAATTTTTAAATTTGAATTTTCAAATTTTCAAATTTGAATTTTTAAATTTGAATTTTTAAATTTGAATTTTCAAATTTTCAAATTTTCAAATTTGAATTTTTAAATTTGAATTTTTGAATTTTTAAATTTGAATTTTTAAATTTGAATTTTCAAATTTTCAAATTTTCAAATTTTCAAATTTTCAAATTTGAATTTTCAAATTTGAATTATTAAATTTGAATTTTTAAATTTGAATTTTCAAATTTGAATTTTTAAATTTGAATTTTTAAATTTGAATTTTCAAATTTTCAAATTTGAATTTTTAAATTTGAATTTTTAAATTTGAATTTTCAAATTTTCAAATTTGCATTTTCAAATTTTCAAATTTGAATATTTAAATTTGAATTTTCAAATTTTCAAATTTGAATTTTTAAATTTGAATTTTCAAATTTTCAAATTTGAATTTTTAAATTTGAATTTTCAAATTTTCAAATTTGAATTTTTAAATTTGAATTTTTAAATTTGAATTTTCAAATTTTCAAATTTGAATTTTCAAATTTCTAAATTTGAATTTTAAATTTTCAAATTTGAATTTTTAAATTTGAATTTTCAAATTTTCAAATTTGAATTTTCAAATTTTCAAATTTGAATTTTTAAATTTGAATTTTCAAATTTTCAAATTTGAATTTTCAAATTTGAATTTTCAAATTTTCAAATATGAATTTTTAAATTTGAATTTTCAAATTTTCAAATTTGAATTTTCAAATTTTCAAATTTGAATTTTCAAATTTTCAAATTTGAATTTTTAAATTTGAATTTTCAAATTTCTAAATTTGAATTTTCAAATTTTCAAATTTGAATTTTTAAATTTGAATTTTTAAATTTGAATTTTCAAATTTTCAAATTTTCAAATTTGAATTTTTAAATTTGAATTCTTAAATTTGAATTTTTAAATTTTCAAATTTGAATTTTTAAATTTGAATTTTCAAATTTTCAAATTTGAATTTTTAAATTTGAATTTTTAAATTTGAATTTTCAAATTTTCAAATTTGAATTTTCAAATTTTCAAATTTGAATTTTCAAATTTTCAAATTTTCAAATTTGAATTTTCAAATTTGCATTTTTAAATTTGAATTTTTATATTTGAATTTTTAAATTTGAATTTTCAAATTTGAATTATTAAATTTGAATTTTCAAATTTGAGTTTTCAAATTTTCAAATTTGAATTTTTAAATTTGAATTTTTAAATTTGAATTTTCAAATTTTCAAATTTTCAAATTTGAATTTTTAAATTTGAATTTTTAAATTTGAATTTTCAAATTTTCAAATTTGAATTTTTAAATTCGAATTTTCAAATTTGAATTTTTAAATTTGAATTTTCAAATTTTCAAATTTTCAAATTTGAATTTTCAAATTTGAATTATTAAATTTGAATTTTTAAATTTGAATTTTCAAATTTGAATTTTTGAATTTTTAAATTTGAATTTTTAAATTTGAATTTTCAAATTTTCAAATTTTCAAATTTTCAAATTTTCAAATTTGAATTTTCAAATTTGAATTATTAAATTTGAATTTTTAAATTTGAATTTTCAAATTTGAATTTTTAAATTTGAATTTTTAAATTTGAATTTTCAAATTTTCAAATTTGAATTTTTAAATTTGAATTTTTAAATTTGAATTTTCAAATTTTCAAATTTGCATTTTCAAATTTTCAAATTTGAATTTTTAAATTTGAATTTTCAAATTTTCAAATTTGAATTTTCAAATTTTCAAATTTGAATTTTCAAATTTTCAAATTTGAATTTTCAAATTTTCAAATTTGAATTTTCAAATTTTCAAATTTTCAAATTTGAATTTTTAAATTTGAATTTTTAAATTTGAATTTTCAAATTTGAATTTTTAAATTTGAATTTTTAAATTTGAATTTTCAAACTTTCAACTTTGAATTTTTAAATTTGAATTTTTAAATTTGAATTTTTAAATTTGAATTTTCAAATTTGAATTTTTAAATTTGAATTTTTAAATTTGAATTTTCAAATTTTCAAATTTTCAAATTTGAATTTTTAAATTTGAATTTCTAAATTTGAATTTTCAAATTTTCAAATTTGAATTTTTAAATTTGAATTTTCAAATTTTCAAATTTGAATTTTCAAATTTTCAAATTTGAATTTTCAAATTTTCAAATTTTCAAATTTGAATTTTCAAATTTTCAAATTTTCAAATTTGAATTTTTAAATTTGAATTTTCAAATTTTCAAATTTGAATTTTTAAATTTGAATTTTCAAATTTTCAAATTTTCAAATTTGAATTTTCAAATTTGAATTTTCAAATTTGAATTTTTAAATTTGAATTTTTAAATTTGAATTTTCAAATTTGAATTTTTAAATTTGAATTTTTAAATTTGAATTTTCAAATTTGAATTTTTAAATTTGAATTTTTAAATTTGAATTTTCAAATTTGAATTTTTAAATTTGAATTTTTAAATTTGAATTTTCAAATTTTCAAATTTTCAAATTTGAATTTTTAAATTTGAATTTTTAAATTTGAATTTTCAAATTTGAATTTTTAAATTTGAATTTTTAAATTTGAATTTTCAAATTTTCAAATTTTCAAATTTGAATTTTTAAATTTGAACTTTTAAATTTGAATTTTCAAAATAGAATTTTTAAATTTGAATTTTTTAATTTGAATTTTCAAAATTGAATTTTCAAATTTTCAAATTCGAATTATCAAATATGAATTTTTAAATTCGAATTTTCAAACTTTCAAATTTTCAAATTTGAATTTTTAAATTTGAATTTTTAAATTTGAATTTTCAAATTTGAATTTTTAAATTTGAATTTTCAAATTTGAATTTTCAAATTTTCAAATTTTCAAATTTGAATTTTCAAATTTGAATTTTTAAATTTGAATTTTCAAATTTGAATTTTCAAATTTTCAAATTTTCAAATTTGAATTTTCAAATTTGAATTATTAAATTTGAATTTTCAAATTTGAATTTTCAAATTTGAATTTTTAAATTTGAATTTTTAAATTTGAATTTTCAAATTTGAATTTTTAAATTTGAATTTTCAAATTTTCAAATTTGAATTTTCAAATTTTCAAATTTTCAAATTTGAATTTTCAAATTTGAATTATTAAATTTGAATTTTTAAATTTGAATTTTCAAATTTGAATTTTTAAATTTGAATTTTTAAATTTGAATTTTCAAATTTGAATTTTTAAATTTGAATTTTCAAATCTTCAAATTTGAATTTTTAAATTTGAATTTTCAAATCTGAATTTTCAAATTTTCAAATTTGAATTTTTAAATTTGAATTTTTAAATTTGAATTTTCAAATTTTCAAATTTGAATTTTTAAATTTGAATTTTCAAATCTGAATTTTCAAATTTTCAAATTTGAATTTTCAAATTTGAATTATTAAATTTGAATTTTTAAATTTGAATTTTCAAATTTGAATTTTCAAATTTGAATTTTTAAATTTGAATTTTTAAATTTGAATTTTCAAATTTTCAAATTTGAATTTTCAAATTTTCAAATATGAATTTTCAAATTTTCAAATTTGAATTTTCAAATTTTCAAATTTGAATTTTCAAATTTCTAAATTTGAATTTTCAAATTTTCAAATTTGAATTTTTAAATTTGAATTCTTAAATTTGAATTTTTAAATTGTCAAATTTTCAAATTTGAATTTTTAAATTTGAATTCTTAAATTTGAATTTTTAAATTTTCAAATTTGAATTTTTAAATTTGAATTTTCAAATTTGAATTTTTAAATTTGAATTTTTAAATTTGAATTTTCAAATTTGAATTTTTAAATTTGAATTTTCAAATTTTCAAATTTGAATTTTCAAATCTGAATTTTCAAATTTTCAAATTTGAATTTTTAAATTTGAATTTATAAATTTGAATTTTCAAATTTTCAAATTTGAATTTTCAAATTTTCAAATTTGAATTTTTAAATTTGAATTTTTAAATTTGAATTTTCAAATTTTCAAATTTTCAAATTTGAATTTTTAAATTTGAATTCTTAAATTTGAATTTTTAAATTTGAATTTCCAAATTTTCAAATTTGAATTTTCAAATTTTCAAATTTTCAAATTTGAATTTTTAAATTTGAATTTTTAAATTTGAATTTTTAAATTTGAATTTTTAAATTTGAATTTTCAAATTTGAATTTTTAAATTTGAATTTTTAAATTTGAATTTTCAAATTTTCAACTTTGAATATTTAAATTTGAATTTTTAAATTTGAATTTTTAAATTTGAATTTTCAAATTTGAATTTTCAAATTTGAATTTTTAAATTTGAATTTTCAAATTTTCAAATTTGAATTTTCAAATTTTCAAATTTTCAAATTTGAATTTTTAAATTTGAATTTTTAAATTTGAATTTTCAAATATGAATTTTTAAATTTGAATTTTTAAATTTGAATTTTCAAATTTTCAAATTTGAATTTTCAAATTTCTAAATTTGAATTTTAAATTTTCAAATTTGAATTTTTAAATTTGAATTTTCAAATTTTCAAATTTGAATTTTCAGATTTTCAAATTTGAATTTTTAAATTTGAATTTTCAAATTTGAATTTTCAAATTTTCAAATATGAATTTTTAAATTTGAATTTTTAAATTTGAATTTTCAAATTTTCAAATTTGAATTTTCAAATTTTCAAATTTGAATTTTTAAATTTGAATTTTCAAATTTTCAAATTTGAATTTTTAAATTTGAATTTTTAAATTTGAATTTTCAAATTTTCAAATTTTCAAATTTGAATTTTTAAATTTGAATTTTTGAATTTTTAAATTTGAATTTTTAAATTTGAATTTTCAAATTTTCAAATTTTCAAATTTTCAAATTTTCAAATTTGAATTTTCAAATTTGAATTATTAAATTTGAATTTTTAAATTTGAATTTTCAAATTTGAATTTTTAAATTTGAATTTTTAAATTTGAATTTTCAAATTTTCAAATTTGAATTTTTAAATTTGAATTTTTAAATTTGAATTTTCAAATTTTCAAATTTGCATTTTCAAATTTTCAAATTTGAATATTTAAATTTGAATTTTCAAATTTTCAAATTTGAATTTTTAAATTTGAATTTTCAAATTTTCAAATTTGAATTTTTAAATTTGAATTTTCAAATTTTCAAATTTGAATTTTTAAATTTGAATTTTTAAATTTGAATTTTCAAATTTTCAAATTTGAATTTTCAAATTTCTAAATTTGAATTTTAAATTTTCAAATTTGAATTTTTAAATTTGAATTTTCAAATTTTCAAATTTGAATTTTCAAATTTTCAAATTTGAATTTTTAAATTTGAATTTTCAAATTTTCAAATTTGAATTTTCAAATTTGAATTTTCAAATTTTCAAATATGAATTTTTAAATTTGAATTTTCAAATTTTCAAATTTGAATTTTCAAATTTTCAAATTTGAATTTTCAAATTTTCAAATTTGAATTTTTAAATTTGAATTTTCAAATTTTCAAATTTGAATTTTCAAATTTCTAAATTTGAATTTTCAAATTTTCAAATTTGAATTTTTAAATTTGAATTTTTAAATTTGAATTTTCAAATTTTCAAATTTTCAAATTTGAATTTTTAAATTTGAATTCTTAAATTTGAATTTTTAAATTTTCAAATTTGAATTTTTAAATTTGAATTTTCAAATTTTCAAATTTGAATTTTTAAATTTGAATTTTTAAATTTGAATTTTCAAATTTTCAAATTTGAATTTTCAAATTTTCAAATTTGAATTTTCAAATTTTCAAATTTTCAAATTTGAATTTTCAAATTTGCATTTTTAAATTTGAATTTTTATATTTGAATTTTTAAATTTGAATTTTCAAATTTGAATTATTAAATTTGAATTTTCAAATTTGAGTTTTCAAATTTTCAAATTTGAATTTTTAAATTTGAATTTTTAAATTTGAATTTTCAAATTTTCAAATTTTCAAATTTGAATTTTTAAATTTGAATTTTTAAATTTGAATTTTCAAATTTTCAAATTTGAATTTTTAAATTCGAATTTTCAAATTTGAATTTTTAAATTTGAATTTTCAAATTTTCAAATTTTCAAATTTGAATTTTCAAATTTGAATTATTAAATTTGAATTTTTAAATTTGAATTTTCAAATTTGAATTTTTGAATTTTTAAATTTGAATTTTTAAATTTGAATTTTCAAATTTTCAAATTTTCAAATTTTCAAATTTTCAAATTTGAATTTTCAAATTTGAATTATTAAATTTGAATTTTTAAATTTGAATTTTCAAATTTGAATTTTTAAATTTGAATTTTTAAATTTGAATTTTCAAATTTTCAAATTTGAATTTTTAAATTTGAATTTTTAAATTTGAATTTTCAAATTTTCAAATTTGCATTTTCAAATTTTCAAATTTGAATTTTTAAATTTGAATTTTCAAATTTTCAAATTTGAATTTTCAAATTTTCAAATTTGAATTTTTAAATTTGAATTTTCAAATTTTCAAATTTGAATTTTTAAATTTGAATTTTCAAATTTTCAAATTTGAATTTTTAAATTTGAATTTTTAAATTTGAATTTTCAAATTTTCAAATTTGAAAATTTAAAAATTTGAAAATTCAAATTTTAAAATTCAAATTTAAAAATTTGAAAATTCAAATTTTAAAATTCAAATTTGAATTTTTAAATTTGAATTTTTAAATTTGAATTTTCAAATTTGAATTTTCAAATTCGGATTTTCAAATTTAAATTTCCAAATTTTCGAATTTTCAAATTTGTATTTTTAAATTGGAATTTTCAAATTTTCACGTTTTGAAATTTGAATATTCAAATTTTCAAATTTTCAAATATTCAAATGTTCAAATATTCATATTTTGAAATCTTCAAGTATTCACAAATATAACCTCGCCTATTCACTCCCCAAACAAAAGACCGAAGATTAAGCAGGAAATAATTCCGTTTTTTCTGTGTACCAATAATGTACCAATTAATTGTTGAGCAGAAACACGTGTCACCGTGAGTTCTACTTTTTCTTAGGAAATTAAAATTGTAACAAAGCGAACAGTAAAGGTAATTCAAACAATTTTTAAAGAAATATTCTTCTATCAAAGGTTTCTTCAAAGACTTCTTTGTCGTGTAAAATTTTTCGTACCACAGACGATTTTTCCGCAACACGTCTCTTCGGTGTTGATCCTTCTACATGCGATCTTCAGAGGTGGACATTTTTCCGTGGAGCACACCACATCGCCGTAGTAGCACATGCAAATCACGCAGATACTGCTGCTCGGCACAATCTCCCCGTGACGGTACTCCATATTCTCGAAGAGACAGTTGCTGGCTGAGATTTATGAAACAAAAGCGGAGAATCTCGTTGAACTCGCCAGCCTCGAAATTTTCTCGGCCGTCTGAATCTTAAAATTATTTTAAAATTATAATTTAGCTCTCTATAACGCGAATTGTTCCTCCGATTGTGAAACAGCCAAGAAATTACTTGAAATTACAACTTTTTTACTTTAATGAAAAAGCTAGTAATAAAAATTTACGACTGTCGTAGATAGATTGCTCGTAGATAGATGACAATATGATGTACATAGCAGTATAATTAGATGCGAGGACAATGGATTCGAGTGACGCAACTAATAGAACGGAAAATACGTTGTAATAACAAAAAGATGAATTCGAAGGAAGAAATAAATTAGATGTTCGTTACCATCGCTTTTACGATGAGGATTGGTGATTGGCGCCGGAACCACGGTGACGCCTGTTCCGATTTCCAGATTCAGATCGGTGGAATGGTAAGGAGCGTCGAAGTAGGGCGGCTCCCTTGGCACGAATCCACCTTATGGAAAACAAATCCAGTTCAAAGTAGAAACACGGAAGAAGCTATTAATGTTACATTCAGAAACGAGAACTATAGGGAATTCATTTGCAGTACAACTTGTTAAATTGTAACGCCTTCAATTAATTATCAGTAGGGTGTACCGAATACCTAAAAGATAAGAAATGTTCAAAGAAAACAACTGATTAAGGCATTTATTTCTTTGGTAATATTCAAAAGAATATGCATGCAAATTATATTACGCGTCTCTGTAATGCTCTCAGTACCACGAAGCAAAACGGGAAAAGCAAGTTAAAAATTCTACGAAATAGTAAAGTGAGAATAAAAGTAGAAGCTTCTAAGGTCCCATTAATGAAACCGCAAGGAGCTGTTAAAAACTCATTGAGCAGGAAAAAGGGACGAAAAAAATAAGGGAAGAGAAACGTAGAAGCGTTACTCCTCGAAGGTGTCACCGCGAGAAGAATCGTGGTTTACGGTGGACGTAAAACGCGAACGAGGGTGGCAGAATGTATCCGTGGGACGAGTTTAAAATATGACCCACCTTCGGTCTCCACTGGCGGGCTGAATCTGTTTTCCTGAGTGGCGATATCGTAAAATCCGGAGGTGTCGGTGGGCCGTAGCTCCGGAGGCACTACCACCGAACCGGAAGGATATCCGGTAACCGGGGACGGGACTGTCTTGTCTTTCACCAACGCGTCCGCCGCCACAAACGGAATTATCCTGCATGGAAACGCATAAATCCAACCATTTCTCATTTCTTTCAACCACTTATCCTAAATTTGTTCCGTAGTTTTCTTCGTTCTTGGAATTTCGAAAACTACTCAGAAATGCATCTTAAATTTTGCTTAACTTGAATTTTCAAATGAGATTTTGAAGATTGATGCTAAGAACTGGCCCGTCTTGTACAATTTTATCAATCATAAGTTGATAACGAAACAAACGAAGGAAAGAAAATGAAGGTTTCCTTTATAGGAAACGTTTACAAATCCCCAATGATCTGGTTATCCCATTTGGCGTAAAATTGTTTTCAAGTAGAACAAAATTTATTCTCAGTCTTATTATTCGTTCTCGGGAATGCGAATCTGACTAAAAAACAAAGTGTATATCTAATTGCGAAATATTCTATACTCTCTACATATGTAAAATATTCTAATACTATTTTAAGTATCCTCTCTTTTAATATTTATGACACTGTATAAACCTTCGTTAAACGTTTCAATAAAAATAAATTTTCCAATATCATCCTCAATCCTCTCTTCCATCTGCGGAAAGAACGAATATCAAACATATAAATAATTTTAAAGAATCTTCCATTATTACGTTTAATCGATACGTTTCTAATATCAACAGTCTGTCCCAATTTTCTGCCCACAATTTTTCAGTAGCTTGATGAACCAGTATTTACCTTACCTAACATTGGGTAACGACGGCGGCAACGTTGGCTCGCTATAATCGTAATCATAATCCTCGCCTTTCTCACGGTGAGTGATGTTCAGGATAGCCTCGACATCCGGTGGGATCGATCTAATCGGGTTGATGGTCACTCCATGTATGTGACCTACCGAGACGTTCGTTTTCACAGTCACGTTCATCACCAGGATGTCGTCCGGCATTAGTACGGTGGATGACGTCCTGGTGACGGACCCTTTGCCCATCGACTCCGTGGTCTCCACTGGTTTCACCTAATGGCAACAGGTTATATAGTTTGGACTCTATCCGTGGATTGATATTGACTGCTTGTCAAACTAGACGTTAATCGATCAACGATTGTCAAATCAACAGCGAGTAACATGCCTATTATTTTAAGAGACACGCGTAGATGAACGATCCTGTGACTTTTCAAGTTTCTTTAATGTTAACTTTCGATTACGCAAATTTTTATAAAAATCCCTCTGTTTCTCAGTTTGCCTCTAATCCTACGAATGTCTACATCGTTCGCTCCTAAACTCGTGATTCGACTAAATTTGCATCAAATATTTTTAAATATCACGAAGTAAGAATACCTATACCATCCTTGAGATTCTCAATTACATAAACATTAATAAAAATATTAATAAAAAGCCCTATCGTTTCTCGTCTTATATGAAATCCTATCAATGCCTACATCGTGTACTCTTCAGATCACGTTCAAATAAATTTTCGACAAGCATTTCACGATATTGTAAAAGTAGAAATTCCTACAGTCTTTATCCAATTTCCGATTACACAAATGTTAATCAAAATTGCTCTATTTCCCGTCGATCGAGTATAAACCATCCGGAGTTTGGGTAATATTTTCCAAGAGATCGAGCCAAGGGAGTCTCGCTTGTATCCACTGGAGTATCCTCGATTTATTTGTTATCCTCGAGCGATTTGTTTGCACACTAACCGTCGAGTTGGCGTGCTCGAAATCCTGCTCGAGCTTTCCGCTCGTCGACGGGGTCGTATTCTTGTTCCTCACGGTCACGTTGTGCATCTTCTCCTCCTCTGACTCGTGTAACTCCGTCACTGTATCGATCCCGCTCGCTTCCGGTAACAGGGTCGTTGATTCCTTAGTCGCCGTCGTCGTAGTCGTGGTGGTCGTCGTATCGTCCTGCGACGACAGATCCTCGATCACGTTGATCGTCGTCGACTCGCCAACGCTGTTCGTCGAGAAAATCGTCGACGAGTCATTCGAGAAATCGTCATCCTTGATCGAGAAAGTTGATTCCAGCGTGGTCGAGTCCACGCTCGTCGTTGACTGTAAAATGATGTTTATCTATACGCCCTTTTCTTTCTTTTTTAGTTTCTATCGATGTAATATCAAAGATATCAGAAATATCTAGAATGTTAGAAATCCGAGAAAAATAGCAAAGATCTGTCTCGTGTCTACTTTGCGAACGTTTCACGAATTTCTTCGTATTATTCAAGAATTACCTCTTCGACGATGAGGGGAGTGGTAGCGACGATTGCCGGGCTAGATTTCACGTAGTCCACCGTCTCGAGGATCTCGTTGTCCATGATGTCGGTCTCGAATGTGGATGGCCAGGATGTAGAATCGGTCGAGACCGAAGATTCCTCCACGACCTGCCTCGTACTAGAATCGATTCGTTCCTCGACTACTCGATGACCGCGTCCCTCAACCAGAGCATTCGCATGGGTTAGGTTTGCCTGATCAACTGCCGGCTGTATGGAATATTAGCCATTATCAGTTTCATTGCTATATAATCTTGATCACCGATAGAAAGGAATGGCTATCAGTGCTTTGTACGAATAGCGAATTAATTGGAAATAGTCAGTGATAGAGTTGTTCGGTTGTTAGGCGAATCAGTTATTAAGTGATCGAATTGTCGAGTTTACGACTCATTGGATATTGAAAATTAGAGCAATTAAATAGTGGAGATTCGCGTTATGAAAGCATTGTACCATTAAACGTACTAATGGATCATGGGGTATTATGACAGTTTGAGATAGATCGGAGTTAGATAGGACGATTTGAAAGATAAACGAAACATACAAAATATCATGAGATATAAATAATTTAGAAAATATTCATATTGATATAAATTCGTGTAAACGTGTACGATCTACCTATTAACTATCGTGACAATATTTCTCAAAGTTGCTCATGACAAGAAAATGCTCGTTGTCAATGCACTTCCAAATTTATCAAAATTAACAAGCAGACATAAATGTCAACCGCTTGTCAATAAAAAATATCGACGATTGAACGATCAATAAGGCAGTTTATCTTAACCGGACGCGTCTGATCGTCTGATAGGCAGGAACCCCGATTTCACCTGTCATCCATCGTCATAAAAGACGATTTGGTTGGTACGTGGCCGATGCCACGTGATTTACAAGCCGGATGGAATTTAATTAATGCAATCCTGCCACGAGCGGACGCCGTGTCAGACATTTAACTTAGTTAGTCGAGGAACGCAACGCGATGCATTCCTCGCCGAGAGATCCATGCTGCTCGATGAATCGACTCTGTTCTCATATTTGTTAGCCGACTGTTACCCGTTCGAAACAATTATACGATCATTTGTCTCGACGATTTTGTCGCTTAACGTTCGATGCTTCGGAAACTGTTCGTGAAACGGAAGATGGATTAGCGTTTCAGCTTCTTGCGTTCCTCTCCTCAGCTATTTGTAATTAAAAGGATATTATAGTCGCTGTATTAGAATGTGCGCAGCGTGCGTTGAAGTTCACGAGATATTGATCAGGTGATGGAACGGAAGATTCAAATTTGAGAAAATGATCGTGTCGTTTTGAATAACTTACTTTGTAACGTTGAGTAGAAAATTAAAAAAATGACGAGGTGAAATTTATTTAACACTAGAAGCACCAAGTTGAAATTTACGAGAAAATGATCTCTTATTTATTAAGAAAATGATCGTCTCATATTGGTCAGTTTGTTCTAATAACTTTTAAGCGTCGATTAGCGAATAGAAGGAATTATTTAAATACGTTAAAAAGTTAGTTATTCGTTATATGAGAATGCCCGGAGAGATTAAAAATAGGAAATAAATGAGAAACGTACAAAGAAATTGGTCTCCTTGCGAAACTTGGCGTAGTCCTTGCTGATGAACGCGTACGAGGCGTAGTTCTGGGTGGCCTTAACCTCGATGCTACCGCCTTGAACGTTTAATCTGTCAGTTTCTTATGGCATTCGGGCTAAAACACCTAGGTGGTAATCAGGGTTGTGAAAGAGCACAGGGTTTTTGCTGGGCGCCCCACCCGGCTTATGTGTTTCCGTCTTTTCTTTTCCGACTCCTCTAATAAGCAGCACGGAAGGAAATTGGAACGATCGTTCGCCTCCTGTGTCCGGAAGTGCTGCCTAAAGTCAGCTCGTTCAAGAAACTACAAGATTTTTCCCAGAAATAATATCTTTTTCTACCTTCCTCTACAGTTTACCAACGACAAATATTTATTTCACTTTAATTTCATCCAAAATGTATTTCGCTAACTTGAAATCTTATTTTAATAAGTTTTGATTAAATATCTGTGGAAAGACTGTTGATGGTTGATAATTAAATTTTGAAAAATATCATTATCGTGATTTTTCGAGCTGAAACGAAAAATTAAAATTAATTTCACTAAAAAAAAAAATGTATTTTAATAAAATCTTGTAAGACTTTATGTTAATAGGTTGCTGCAGATTTCCGTAGGCATGATCCTTGGCATTTGATAATTAAACCTTGAGCAACGTCGTTATTGCGACTCTTTTACAGTCGAAACGAAAAATTGAGGTTGAGATAAAAATTCCAATCTTTTCCAGAACCATGAAATCGCCGAGGATATTATCCTTTTCACGGAATCCGGATACTCAACCGAGCATTTAAATTTAATGATTTTCCACGCGATTCCACGCTTCCTGCGCGATTTCCTAATTCAATCCAACTTCCGCCGTTTCGTGACGTTTTCAAGCTTACGAGATTAAGTCTGGAATTTTTATGAAAAACGGCATAGTTATTTGCGAATTTAATTCTTTTCGCGAAACAATAAAACGTAAAAAAAAGGGGGCAAAGAATTAAAATTTGTTGTTTTCCAGAAAATGGAAACTCTCTGTTCGAATTTATTTAATTCTGGCCGATTCGCTTCAATTCGAGAGTATTACGATGTTCAAAAATATATATAAAGCTTTCCATATTCCCATTCAGTGACCTGTTGGCCATTTCACGTTCTCATTCACTAACTCGATTCAAAACTTATTCGTCCGTACCCAGGGTTTCCTGCTAAAAAATTCACTCGATGCCTCCGGAGAAATCCTCCAACTTCAACTCCAATATCTTCGTAGTAACAAACCATCGATTTCATACCCCATCTTCGTGCCCTACCAAAACTAACTTTGCCCATGAATTCCCTGGTACCAATTTCAACGACTAGCCCAATCGATCAAAAACGAGGTTTGATTTACGATTTCCTATCTTATCCTTGATCGTGCAAGGATCTTTTCGTCATCTGTTTAGCGTTGAATCCTCAACAAATCGTTTCAACGATAGATAATCCATCGTTTTAAATCGATAATCTCCATCGGTGAATTCAGAGTGCCCTTTATCCTCTCCGATTTTCAAGAAAATGCAAGATTTTTCTACGTACAAAATTCAATAGCAATTCGCTAGAAGAAATCAGCAAATGAACTAAAGAAACGGTAAAAGCTAGATGCGTGTACTGTCCAGTACCGTTATCGACAATCCCAAAATTTTAACTTTATGTGACTTGCAAATAAAAATGGTTCCATTTTGCGCGAAAATTGACGATTGTTAGTACGAAATTTAACGAGCTTACTAGATGAAATTTGTCCATTTCTTTCGATATATTTCCCCCAGTCCTGTCGTCGTTTGAAGCGAAAGAAACTGTTATATTTATCAAACTAATTTCAGTATCTCTACTTTCCTAAGAAATAGAATCGTAACCGAAAAGAAAGAAGGAAAGTTATGCGCGAATTAAAAAATTCTACGTGGAAGCCTAAAAGATACAACTAATAAAAATCATCTCTAATGAAAACCATCTCTAAACGAAATATTATTTGACAAAAGAGAGGCTTCAGCCTTGTCACAATGACAGAGTAATTTAAGATACGCGGTTTACCACGTGTACGATCGTTATCGAGGAAGAAGCGACGATAGATAGCATCGGTGTGAAGCATGATTGACTCAGAGACAGGTTACTCGTCTTAGGGTGAGAGTAATTGGCCACGAACCGGAAAACACAATCCGGGCGTGTCAGTCGGGCGGGGCAAAATCGCGGCAACCCTGATGCGAAGACATTACGACTCACTGCAGTTATAGGTGGATGGACAGCAGTGTCCCTCGCGTACGATCGGGCTGCAGCCTTGAAGAGGAGGTGCACAAGCAAGAGGCACGCAACGTACCGCGCCCATCGCGCAGAAACAGTTATCACAGGCGGCCTTCCATTCGATGTCCCGAACCATCTCACCCTCCTCGTACACTCTCGAACCCACGCGACACCCTGTGAACCAAACCTTTTTGTTAGCTGAAGAATTTAAACGATAAATTACGTAACTGGTCGTAACATACAACGGCTACAAAGAGCATTGGCACACCAGTCTATTTACTATAACATTTACATACTGATTAATTAAATTTGATACTATTCAAACGAATAGAATCTGTTAAACCTGTTTAAAAAACGTTTCGTTGGATGATAATGATCGGTGGCGTTTATACGACTATTTCATTGATTCGTTCAGTCGTTGCATATATTTGTTAACAGCCCTTATCCTACAAAAATCCCTTAAATCCGACACATTTGATACGCACAACTTTCAAATCGAATACATGCGCTATACTTGAAGTTTCAATCTATTACAGCCCTATTCTAGGAAATCGAAACAGGATCACTTCGCTAATCCGCTAATTTAACTTTCCGATCACCTCTCGTTCGGCTCGAAACGCCGAAACGGTTCCGAGGGTAGCAGTTTCGAAATCTGTTCTCCGGAAGCTGTCATAAAGCAACGAACAGCCAATCTCCTTGCACCATCGCCGAATATGGCGGTTGGACAAAAAGGACGTAGGAAGTCAATATCGATCGACGAGACGATCCTAACTTAAGTTCTATCGAGAAGATACCGCCCTGAGGCCGTTATTAGACGCCTTGCTGTCGATCGATGACGAGAAGCGAACAATGGGACCCGGTGTTCGATCGTTATTCAGTGTTTTCACGGCGGACTTGCAGTGGACGAGACTTTAGGCGATGCCAGAGGAGGCTAGTTTCGAGGATAGTTTGCTGGCAACTGTGCGGGATTAAGTCGGCGCGCGGCGGCTCGAATGGACTTCTAATGGGGTGGAAACGAGGCTTTGGAGGGAGGTTTAAGTTTTGAGCGGCCGCGTGTAACTGGCCGTTAAATGGACAAGCAACGGCATCCGAGAGTGTTGGTCTTTTGGTAAATGCTGAAAGGGCTATGTGGTTTCTGAGGGTGGAAAAGTAAAGTCACGATATAGCAGCTCGATGCTGGAATATGTAAACCGATTCTCTACATAGACGTGAATAGCTTTGTGTCTGGTATCTTTAAAAAATATATATAAATATAATAAATATAAAAAATCTTAAAGGGACGAATGTCTCGGAAATATGAAGAATTCAGGCAGAGAAAACGAATATATTTCAGGTAGGATTTTTGGCAGGTAAAGACACGGTATAAGTACATTCTCTATATGTGGATACGACTAGGTTTCTGTTTAGTAATTTGTCATGCGTAATATAAAAGAAAGGAATATATAATGTAAGATGTATTGGAAATACGTAGAATCCAGTCAGGTGAAACGGATACGCTTCGCGTGTAATTCTTTATGAGCGGAGACACGATCTCTCGATAGCGAAACGAGCAGAACGATTCTCTATTGATTTGGTAAAGTAGATTTTTTGTTTTCGCAGGTTAAATATGTAAAAGGCAACGTGAAAGATGAATTTAAATAAAAAAAAAGCAATCTGTCGATAGAATTTAAAAAATGAACTAGAAATGGCAAATTGAAATGTCAATTGCACAAACCCAATCAAAATAATTCCAAAAGAACACACAATAACGCATTTAAAAAAGATCAATCAAAATGCTTGTAACGAAACGTTATAAAATGAAAAAAGCGTAGGAAAGTTGCGCGATAAAAATGTATGGACATACTTTTAATACAAAAATACAGATAAAAGTACTTTTTTCGGAACGAATGATAATAAAGAAGGAGTAGAAAAATCCAGCAGATAAAAACGTCAGCTCTAAGTAACTGCGGGGCTGTAGTGTCGAAAGCAAAAATTCGCGGAAGTAAAACAAATGTTGCACGTCGTCGTTTCACGCGTCAGATTTTCCGGGAAACATGATTTCTCATTTCCACGGAAGAAAAGGGTGGCCGCCGTCGTAAAATTGAATGAAACTGGGCGTTAAGTGAACGAGCGGAGAAACGGCGGCCGCTGTCGTGGTGGAAATCTTTTCGAAGCACGGAGTGTCACGGGATAACGTAACGTCGACTGGCAGAGCGAACTATTATTGCATTAAAACGTTTCCCTTCAACTTTCTAACGGGCGTGCATGTGTGTGTATGTACGTGTTACGTACATTATCCTCCATAAGTACCAAATTTGGTCATCTTTATTATATGGGAAACGTGGAAAACACAGTCAAAATAGGTAGAAATTTCCGCTTGTAATATCTAAAATATGAAATATAAATGTCTGGAAGTAGGTTGAGAAAGATTAGAAACGACGTTATATCTTACTGCTAGGGTTAACTTGCGTTAAGTTATTGCCTAGCACGATAGATACGTAGATACACGAAATATTTAATAAATTTCACCTATTTATTGGTAATTATCTATTTGTTAATGAGAACTTGTAATATTTCCAATAATATAATATTAGAGTGATATGAATAGACAATTTTTTATAATGACTCGTTTTTAATCCTACCAAGTAACCAGGTACTTTTACAGGGTTTTAAAGAAATGTACGATGTTTCGAAACTGTGACATCGAATATACAAAAATATAAATACTGTGGATGAGCACAAGAAAAGCGAATACATCAAAGCCTTTAAATATTTCGTCGAATATCCGGTATACGAATCGGACGCTCTTTAAAATTCGACTTCCAAGTTAATTCAGCATTTCCAGTCGCCTATTTATGCTCAACGTGTAGGTTAGTGATCGTCTGGCAAACAGAAGCAGTCGATTCGGTTCCGTCTTTTCTGAAAAGCCGCTCAGACAGAGCCGGTCCTCTATCCGGTGAAAGTTGCGACGAAAAGTTTAACGCGATAAAAAGGAAAGTTTGCTTCGGTCGCTGTATCAGCCGCTTTGGAAGAAGCCGACTGGCTCTCTCCCTCCCCGTTCGGCTTGCTGGCCGAGTTTAAATTTAAGCTCAGCTTATGAGGAAAAATCGCATCGCAGCGCAAAATCAGCGGGACGTTGCATGGCGAACTTTAATCCCTTTAAATTGCGTCAGGTTTTATCGCGTACCGAGTACCATCTAATTATCCTTACGAAAGGCTTTTTAAGAATTCCTCTTTCGTCTCTCTTTTTCTGCCCGTTATGAGAACCACTTTTTGTTCCGCATCTTAGTTATAATTGAGGAAAGTTTTACTACGCACACGTGCAATACACATACGTACAATACTGTCTACGGAATGTTAAAACAAGAGCGAAGGATATTGATCGTACGGATACGATTCTGGACATCAAGCCAATGAAGAAAGTTCCTGCATAAAAGCTTCCTTTGACGCTTATTCTTCAAATTATAAACAATTTAGTTTTACACTAGAGATAAACTTATATGTTGCATATTAAAATACTCTCTTTTAACCACCAATTTTACGATCCTTCGCACACGAAAGCAAATACTTCAGAGAACTAAGATCTAAAACTTCGGGATGCAGAAACTTCCGGAGCTAAAATCTTCCGAAAATTGTAGGGGTGAAGATGATAGTTGCGTACTCCGTTTGATTCAATGAATAATTCGTAATTGCAATTGCTTTCGAAACCTCTGAGATTCGAACGTACCGCTTCTTGACTCTGCTTCTTCCATGCAAAAAAAAGAAGAAAAAAAAAGGGGGGGAATAAATGAAGCGTTTCACTCACCGTTTCCCGTGATCGGCGCCAGCGTCGACGAATGGAGATCTTAAAGAACAGAGAAGATGAGAATGCTGTATGAGTTATTATTTGGATTCGCGGCGAATGAAGACTACACTCACGGGTGCAATTGTAGGCAACCGGGCAGCAGGAGTGCGGGGCATACAGTGGAGTGCATCCTGGCAGGGGCAGCAGGCACTTTGGTCTGATGCATTTTCTCGCTCCAGAGATGCAGTAGCAGTATTCGCATCTACGTGAGCCCATCATCGCCGAGCCAGGCCCGTATCTCACGCCCTCGTGCAGGCAACCTGATTGTTAACACCACCGACCATCAGCCTGATGTTGAATCTTTTAACTGCAACCACTCTCGAACGTGGTCTGCTTTGAGAAAGCAACTTTACTTCTTACTCGCGCGATATGTACCTTTCAGAGCTATACTATTGAGTATTCTGAAGGAATACGCTGCTTATCTATGTTAAAAGAAACTATTAATAAATGTTGTTGAGTCTCGTTTCAGTGGGACTTGAAAATATTTTCAAAAGAAAAATGATGCACCGATATCTTTTTGAATCGATGAATACCTCGCAATTTTAATTTTTAAATTAAAACATTCTGTTTATTTATAATACCAGATCTTTAAGTCTAAGGTCTTAGGATCGTAAGATTTTTTAATCTCGAAAAGTAAAACCTTTTGAATATTGTAAGGAGTGAAATGATAGTTACCTATAAGATAAAGAATAAGAAGGGAAAGAAAAGATAGATAAAGAACCTAGTTCGCAATTCTAATTTGCGATTGTAGCTTGTAGAATTATTAAAAAGATTGCACACATGGTAGAAATAACAGGAATGGGTAGCAAACGTTCGCAAAAATTAAAATCCTACAAGCCTTAATGGTAAGTTTGCTAAATTGTGGGGCCAGATAGCAGCAACTCTAAATCATAGGTTATAGGAGCGATAATTTTCAAGTCGTAAACTGTAATACCAATGAAGTGGAGGGTAATAACAGCACTAGCCCTCGAATAGTAGGCCGCGGTAGCATATCGTAGATTATGATAACAACGAAGAAGGTGTAAACCACAGTTCCCCTTACGTCGTAAAGCACAACGACCATTCTCCACTCTATAAACTTGCTAAAAATAAGTGCAAGCACATCAGTTTCGGCAAACTTAGTGGCAATGTTAACAACCTTATTCCGATAGCGATATTTCAACGCCTATTCAATTACTATTCTCTGATACCATAACAAATTGCAAGAACAATATCCAACATCAATATAATCGTTGCCCAGCGAGTTTCGGGTGTCTCTAAATTCCCTCTGTCTACAGTTCTACGATGATTACCTTGAAAACGAGAGTTCTGAGGTTCCTCAACCTTCTCCTCTGCCTCCACGTGAACGTTAGATCTTCGTAGCATGTTCATGGCGTCACCTGAAAATGTTCATTCATCTTTAACTCTCTGTATCCTGAATTTTGTTTGCTAACGACGAATTGTTTATAGAGCTTTTTTATTGAAAATAATATCTAGTATTAGCAAAGAAATAAATCGGTTCAAATACAATGGTGTAAGCCGAATAAATAAAATAAAATTATTATATTATATCGTTTTCATCGTTCTCTACTAATATTACGTATTATCTTACATTATATAATTCTAATTTGGAACAGATTGGTTTCACGATGTATAACATAACCGAGCGAAGTTGAGACATTTTTCATAATTGCACTAACGTGTTTCGCTACAAATTAATTCTGGGCAACAGACGTTCTCTCCTGGCGAACGAACGCGACATCCGGTGGGTGGTGGGTTTGGCAATCGTGGACAAACTCGAAGACGACATCTCAGCGCACCGTCACTGCACCTGCACTGCAAGCAGGGCTCGGACGTGACCACCGACGTGCCCTCTTCGTATCTGCGACCCTCGTACCTGCAACCTGCGACAGATCGTTCCGTTTCAATGACCACACTGTACAGAACGTGTAGCATAACATAGTTTATACACCACCATGCAAAAATTTCAAATCACTTTTCCAATTTTATTTATATCAGATGACGTGGCGAACTTTATCATTAATTAAAAATTCGTTTCATAAATTATGGATCATAATGTCTCGTACTTTGATGCAACTTCTTACTAGGAAACGATACGTATATATACTAATAATTTATTAAAGAAAGAATATTTTAGTAATCACATTTATTCAGATTCTTGGATTTTATGGAATTCGAAACCTTCGCAAGAGATGTCTACAAGAATACTTTCATGACACTGTGCATTCCTAAGCACGTACAGTTATAGAAACAATTTCTGATTCTCTGACTAATAGCTTTACACGAACACAAGTTACAAAGGAATAAAATTAACGACGATACATGTGTCTGATGAAACATAACATCAAATGAAAACGTAATAAAGGAAAGGTAAACTAGCGTCTGTTTAAATTTAATTTCAGTTGTCGAAATTGTGATGTTTCCAATCTTATTTGATCTCGATATCCAAATTTTATTTGAAATATGGAAAATAAATAGGAGCACTCGGTATATTGTGTTAACGAGTAAATTTACGAATGAACGTGAGGATTAATTTTAAAATACCGATAATACTTATTACTATAAATAAAGGTAATCTGTGATTGGATATAGAAAAAATAAGCATTTACGAATCAATATTTCCACGTTATCAATTTGTGTCGATGGAGAAGGATACAAAAATAAAAACGAACATTCAATCCAATTTATCGTATCATCAGTCCTCAAACGTTACTCTGGTCTGCGAGAAATATTTTAAATTCGCAAATAAGGAAATTTTAAATAACAAAGTGGAGCGAAATTAATACCTTAAAATTGATATTTCGGACACAAAACTGGGACAACGTTAACGCTCTAAACTACGAAATTCGTCCAAAAGAAAGATTGGAAGAAAAATTAAACATTCAGAAAGACAAAAAGGGCATTTAATTCCATTTATTGTATCATCGATTCCGAAACACAATCGCAAGCAGATAAAAATTGAACTGTATAAAATGAGATAAAAATCATATAAAATATAATACACACGAAACGAATCAAAATTAATCAGTAAAAAAAGATAGAAGGGAAACTAAGTGTTCAAAATGCAAAAGCGATTTAAACTATACATCGCTTTATTTTCTAGTAGATCGCTTCTAGCTCGATTCGATGGTGAATGACTCATTTTGCTCGAATTTCCAGGTGAATTTTCGACGCACCGGAAGCGTGACCGGTTTCCCTTTCAAAACCTATTCCACCAAGTGAATAGGATTACGCGGAATCACCGCGGAATAATTTGTAATGGAGCTGTGCACGCTAGAATAACGCGATCGTGAAATAACCCCTGACTGCCTCGTAACGATTTTTTCGGTTTAAACAAAAAAAAAAAAAAAAGATTTCGTTGTTGGCCTTTGTTCGACGCGCAGTATCCGAACAAAAGGGGAAAATAAAAAAGATATAAAAAATAGAGAGAGCGTAGAACCGTCAGAGTGGCTTAAAGTGCAACGCAGCCCTGCGATAAATTCATTTCCAAGCCACTGAAGGTGTATGGCGTGCCCAATTTGTAGCTAAATGTGGCTCAAGACAAGGGATCCCGTCAATGAGGATAATAGGATTTAAGTGTGAAAGATACCGCAAGATGGAAATGAATGTGAATGTTTATCATGTGACACGTGAAACTGATTTACTCGCGGAGAGTAGATTATCGAATGTGTTGCGAATTATAGAGACATTGATACGTGGAAATTGGATGAAGAGAATCGATAGTAATATAATGTAACGTCGAATGATTTTTCTTTTTGCATATTGAAAAAACATGCGAGGTGTAATTTTTTCAGTAAGAAGGATTAATAAGTGATACAGATGTATCAGTAATGTATTAATGGTCGAATGAATGAGGACAGGAACTTTTATTGACTGGAATGTCCATACGATTGTGTGTCTGCCCAGGACTGATCGTTTCTACTTGCTACATTTTTACTCCGAAATCCATGAGATTAAAGTATTTGAACAAATAAATCGAGATGAAATAGGGAGAATACGTTGCTAGAAATAGTCGAGAAGTCAATTTTCTAAATATCTTCACAATTAATTCTCCTCAACCACAATTAATCAGAGGATTTGTGGAAATTCTCCAAATGAAATCAAAGTCGCTGAGACAAAACTTTCGTAAATTTTCCCTTCGCGCAAGTAACGGAGGAAAGAAACAAAGTTGCACTATCGATTTTTTGTGTGAGAATTTCTTCCTTGCATTCCTAACGACTTCGAGAAAACAAGCAGAAAGCTGACGAAATGACAACAAAAAGAATTAGGACGCCATTAGTTGTAAGAACCGGTAAAGCTCATATGGAAGAAGCTAGTCTATTGTTGGGTCCATAAAAGAACAGAATCAAGTTGCCTAGTGCAAAGCGGACAATGGCAAAGGAACGGACGTGTCTTGGAAAAACGATCTCATTTTCAGAAAAGAATCGAATGAGAAATTTGTTGTAAGGAACTTCAAATTGCCCTTTGAGCGTCGGTGTGCAAAGATTACAGGAGGGGTCGTCCAAGTCATAGTGAATAAAGTTATTATTCGAGATAGTCCTATACAATTTACTCTAACTATGGAGAAACTATTGCACAGAACTGATCGTCTTTATCCTATTAATTTACTTTACTTTACCCCTACCCTTCGCTACGGGACTGCGGATTTCTACGTATTTTTATATTTTTCTGAACAAACCTAAAAAAAAAAAAAAAATGGAATTTAAATAAAAGCTTGTTTCATGTATCAAATATTATAGTACATATTCTATTTCGAATGTTTTTTTTATTTTTCCATATCATACGCATTGTGCGCATTTCTATACCTTTAAATTTCACAAAAATATAGAAAAATTCGTAGCCCACTGATCGCTTTGAATGTCGAATTTCGATAAAATACGGGTAATGACAATTTACGCGTCTTTTTCTTTCTTTTACATTCGTATACAAAGCGGAAAGTGTAAGTTACCATTTACAGGTACAATGGTCGCCACCATCACCTTGTACCGGAGACAAAGGTTATCCAGCGTGAGTACCCGGCAGCCTTGGTACCCGGTCTCTCGCGTGTGTGAAACATCACGTTACACGCGTTATGCCCTCTCGCCGGCGGCTGAACGCCAGATCGGTCGAGAGACGGTGGTTCGTGGAAGGAGAAAGGTTGAAGGAAACGGCGAGAGGATCAGAGGGAAATCACGAAGGCAACTAGGGAAAGGAACCACACGGTGTACTAAAGGCGCCGGAGGAAGGGTGCATAGGAAGTCGAGGGCAGAGTTCGCTCCATTCATAGCTTCGTATGCACACGCCACACTCGAATGCACACGTGCACCACTGCGTTTGACGGCGATGCGTGCATCGTGATGCCGGCCAGTGACTCTCAAGGCCGAGCACTGCTCAAGACCCGCCTCTATAATTAGCCGAGTCAAGGTTTTTCATTCTGATTCTCCTGGATTTCGCCGTCTTCGATCGTTCAGACTTCGAGAATTTGTTGGTTTTCGGGATCCTGGGGCTTCTTTTATAAGCGTAACGATCGTATCGATAACTTCTAAGTGCTTAGCATAACTGTGAAATTATAGAAATTATTTGTATAGCAGGTCACCGATCGTATCGGAACGTATTTGCTATATTCTTTGGATTTTTGCTTAGCTAGAGTGAATGAGATAAATATGACGATCGTTTGTATAGTCTTCGTGCTATGGAAATATTTAGATTGCTAAATAGGATATTCGTCCTGGCGTGGAAAGAATAAATTTCTAATTGCGATATTTATTAGCTACTCGGAACTTCGTGAGAGTTTTATCATTTACGTACTCTGTGTATATAAATGATAGTTGTAGTACGAATTGGACTGAATGTTATCAGGGCTTTACGATATCTTGCGAGAGTGCCATCACGGATGTTGGTAAAGTCTCTTTCGCGAATCCTCGTATGTCGATCCTTATCTAATATTAGAAATTGGATTGCAATATTCGTAGACAGCAATTAAATTGGTCAGAGTTTGTGCAACAGCCGTGGTATAATGAATTTTCACAGAAGAGAAAACAAAGACTAACAGGAATGTTCATAAACCGTACTGTATCTTATTACATCCTTTCCGTCCTAACAATCTTCCTTCGCATAAATTATACTTATCTTCGATAATTTTGTGTTTGTAATCACGACAATGTGTCGTGATCTGGACTATAATGAGGATATAGAGATTACGATTGAATGGATAACGGGATCTGTGCCTCTGTCTCGAACAAATTATTATTTACAAAATTACAGGAAGTAATACTGATCGAAAAACTGAGCAATTAATTTCCTCCTTCCTTCCTCCTTCGTCATATTCCTCTGTCTTACATTTTTCTAGGTTAATTCAAGTTTCATCCGTATAAATTTAAAAAGAAGAAAAAACACGCTACTTTCTCAGGCAAAGAGCTATCCTGTAAAAATTGCTTTTTCTACGAAAAGGCAAGAATACTGTCTCCTGTAAAAAAAAAGTATTCGCCCTTTTTTAAGCAGTGCTTTCTTCCCAACAAACTGCTTTCTTTCCTCGAGGGCAATCTTTATAGACTCTACTCCTTTGAGAACGCTATCAAAGAAGAGGATATTGGTAAACTCGATGGCAAACCTTTATTACATTAAATTTAAAGAGGCCACTTTTCGTTGTTAGAGAACCATTTGCATAATCGATGTTACTATCGAATAACACACGGTTACTTGCTATGCGGGTTCAACGGGCTTAACACGGCGTAACCACAATTTTATCTCGATCACATTGGATGATTTAAATTTCTTACGTAGTTAATTATTTCCTTGAACGTTTCTTTTCGACGTAAGATTCAGTTCTCAGGATACTGAAAGCAATATACAAAATTACAGAATTACAAAATTTTCCAATAATCGTATTTCAAAAATATAGGATCCAATTTTCAAACCATTTAAGAGTCGTATTTTATTTTGACAAAACATCGACCATCCTTATTCGACCCGATTTAATTTCCTAAACCATTCAGCTACCAAATCACTTAAATGATTCGTATCCCAAAAACCGATATATCTAGAGCTTCTAACCATCGAATCATTTTTACCAGAAACCCAAAGTTCATTCTTTACATCCTCGAGAACTCTTTCGCCCGATCCAATTCAGTATCCCAAACCATTCGAATAACCGTATCCTAAAGACCTGAAGTAATCCAATAATTCGCGAAGAAGAAATAAGTCAAGAAGCAAAATCACCATAGAGGTTCCTCGGGACTTTCGACCGAAGAAAGGCATCGTGAAGATGGGGCGCGAGGGTGCGCTTTTAATTAAAACATGGCGCTGGGAGAAGGACGATCGGCCGGTTATTAATCGGACACGATCACGCGATATTTCCTCGCGATACATACGCCAGCCGGCACGAATTTATCGTCGCGCCATGGCTGATTTATCAGCCGGAATCCGATTTATCAGCGCGACGCAGCCGCGCGAGATCCTCGCGATCCAGACGCGGATTGGTCAATCTGCTCGATGCATCGCGACGCCGGCCCACTTTTTTTGCGTTTTCATCCACCCCTCGCTCTCTATATTTCCATCTTGTTAAGAACACACAGCTGGTCTGGCGCTCTGACAATTTTGAGATTGAGATCGTTCTGATTTGTTGTCGAATTGGACATGACGTGTTCCGAATTGAGGTTAGGTTCATTCGCCTCCCGGTGTGTTCCGTACGTTCAGATTTGAATCGTTGAGGATTTGATTTCTTGATTTCTCGGGATTGAACAGTTGAGATAATTCTGAACGATACCAATATAAAATACCAATATTTGATATTGGAAATAATGGCGTAACATTAATTTTCCAGCAAATGAAATTTTATTTAAAATACTCCAGACGAATCATCTTTATTGAATCGTTAATTAAATTCGCAACCATCATTCGTTGGTAACTCGCTTGCTTCCCAAAGTAAATGATTCGCGAATTTTGTGCAGAAAATCTCTATCCTCTTCGCAAACATTATTTCATCGTCGCTTCAATTTCCGGTGAATATTTCGGAGCTTCTTCGTTTTTCGTAGCTCGGTTCGACAAATCGAATCGCGGACTTCCGGCTATTGCCGGAAGCGCAACTCGCCAAACTCTACCTCTGGACGATTGGTCGTCTTTCGAAATTGAGTTCAATCATACGTATGTATATTTGTACAAATTGAGAAATACGTAGTGGAAATTACCCTGTTTTGAACCAGTTCGAGTGGATTTAACTTGCGTGTTTGCATTTGGATATGATACTTTGGAATAGATCAAAACGTTTAGTTAATATATTGTCGGTCGTTGAATTAGCATCGTTTATCAACCATTTCGCTGAATTATTTCTAATATCTTTGTTTACATAATATTTACATTTCCCGATTAAATTTTATCCAGGCCTCAAAACCTTTTTAATCCTCGTGAAAGAATCAAATTCTCTGACAAATGAAATATTGTAGAATTCCATTGACACAAATAGCAATAGAAACAATAGCTACTGTTGTCTCTCCAGCTTCGTAATTAAATAAATCCTTTCGCCTTGAATTTGATAAAGTTGCAAGGGCCACAGGATAGAATAAAAAAAACCAAAGTTCTATCTAATGTTATTCCCACTGGTTGTAGCAGTTCCATCGTATACATATGTGAAAACACATGGTGAGAACTGCATTCGTGTACCGTGTTCGTACACGGTGAAAACATTTCATCGGGAAGAAAGAGACGGCGAATAATCCGACAGAAATGTTTACCAACCTTCGCTGTTGTTATTAATTTAACGTTTTTCCCTCCCGGTTGGCTAATTCGTTCGAGCTCTCGAAAGTGATGTAATTTCACACTGTGATGATTTATCCGAGCGTGGGAAAGTCGGTGATTTATCGAAATTCCCCGCGAATTTTCAATAGCTTACACAAAGCTTTGTAATTGCATCGACGATTCCTTTTTGCAACGTTTCTGTCCGAATGCCTCATCGTGTCATTCGAAACGATTATTAAAAACCGTTTGTTTTTCCCTTTCTAAAGAAACGAGATTTAAAACGGACGAAGAGATCGGGCGCGCTTTAATTCCATTGATTTAGATTCTCCGCAACGCTTGCATGCTTTAATAATTATATCGTTGAACGTTCGCAACGTTTCGTTTGGATCCTCCGGGAGATTTTTTTCACGGTTTGTAAATACTTTGTGCATATCAACAGTCCTAATCGAATTAGAATCACGTACAGAAATTTCGTTTCTCTAGCTACGATACGAAAACCACACAAGCGAAAAATATGATAGGTTCGTTTCGGTTCGACTATTTCATTCTTATATCGCTTGCTGGCTAAAAGCAAGCATTTTATTAAATTAATTAATAGTAGTCTGAGTGAGTAAGGTTATGAACATTTTTTGATATTCAAAAGGATAATACGAAACGCATATTTCAAATTAATTAACGACTGTAAATAAAGTGTAATAAGATCTTTGAACGTTGTCAGCAGAAAATGGCGTTAGATGGTACTTCAAAGAATTAGATGTTGTGTCCTGAAAGTAATTAATATAGAAGGTATAAAAAGCATGAAACTCGGTGGTTGGAATGGTTTCAGATGCTTGGTAATACCCTTGAGCAATTATTAGACTGCGCATTTGCATGGCTACCAACGAATATACAGTAAAATGAAGTCATTATTTTAATGGAATTCGAATGGTCGACTTGCTTTTCCATACATTTCTTTTGTTACAACATTAAATACAATGAACTTGAATATTAGCTTTTAAAACTAGATAGTTATGAAATTTTAAATATTGATAAAGACACTCTGTTATTTTCTGTCTCTGTCGTAATTTAACAAACTCGTGTCCCATTTTCGTGAAAATATTATATTCTATAAAAACTTAGTCGGAAATGCTTCGAATTTTATGAAACATCGGGTATTGTAGAAAATTGTAGAAAATTATCAAGCACTGAAGAGAGAATTTATTTATAGAATCAGAATGGAATTATGTGAAAGCGATACGTTCTTGTTAATGGATAATTTTAATTTCAAGGGAAAAGGAAGAAATTGGAAAATGACGCCGTAATTCCAATCCACCATCGAGATTTATCAAGATGATCGTTTGTTAACGAATTTGTGGTCCACGAAATTCAGCGATTATCGACCCAAGTTTTATTACGTGAAAGTGGCGAGATAGCATTATGCATATCCGGAAACTGATTGGAAACGATAAATGACCGACCATATTGAGCGGTCTATTAAACGAATTCGTTTCAATTTCTCACGTTAAATCCGTTATTTTCACGTTGCATTTCGATTAACAGACAGAAATTCTTAACAGTGTGAAAATTAATACAAAATAAGAATCTGAATAAGATATACAATGTTAAAAATTTGCGAAAATAAATGCCAAAAAATACCCTGAAATAAAAATATATTGAACGTATATAACATTCGTATGTAGCAGCTTACAAGATGTGAAATATTAAATTTTTGCGAGAAATGTTTTCTTAAAGTCTCATACAATTCAGAACAGAAATAGGTAAATATGAAAGCAAATTAAATGTACACATAATATTTTAACATATATATTATTCATAATACATGAATAATAAAAAGTCAAATACATTTAGCTGATATGTTAGCATTTATACATAATTAAAGATATTAAAATATTATGTGTATATTTGATAACTATTGGTTACTAGAAACGATCCAGTTCAATTTCCATGATGTGTTTGCACGGAGCACCTGCGAAACAAAATCTGCGCCTAGTTCGAAAAATCTGTGTTGCAACAGTCCATAACAATATTTCAACTTTGCAAACAATGAAACGTCCTCCCTCCTCAATAAATATTCCTACGCATATGAATCAATCAACTAGAAAAAGGGGACCGAGAGAACTGATAGAAACAAAATGATTTAGGAAGTTTGTAAACGAAAATTTCTTCAACCAGCATAAATGATTTGGACTTTTTCATTTTTACATATATTCTCGATCGATGTTTCAATATTTTCCAATATTCCCAGCAACAGGTGATCGATATCCAATAGTATGTTTTTTGGGACATGGAAATACACATCTAGCACGGAATAGAAGGAACCGAAAGCCTGGACGACCCCGTTCAAAGTTGAAAGAAAATTGTACGCGTGATGCATCAGATTCAATGTTGAAACATACTCGTGTATCCTGTGATCATTGTCACACGCTCCCTTCGAACAATACGCACGGGCTAAAGGGGGATATTGTATTCGACATTGATCCATAAATTAGCGGTGCAACGTAAGCTCCCGGAAGTGCTTAGCGCGGTGCTTCATCATATGACACGGGACAACGCAATATTGTTATATTGTCCGATTAAAATATCAAATGCCGCGTTTCAGTTATCAAATTTAATATCATACGCGCGATGGAAAGATGAATTTCATTAGCTAAAAGAGAGAGAGAGAGAGAGAGAGAAAGAGAGAGCCTTGCTGCCCAAATTGCCCAGTAAGTTTTAATTCTAATTTATAGTGGCTCCAAAAAGGACACGAAATGCGAATAAAATAATACAGCAAGCCGAAATAAATTCTTCAAGTTAATTTTGAATTTTTATTTATTTATACTAATTTCTATGGTGTATTTTATAACTGATAAATTGACGGTTTCAAAATATTTCATTATATTTGGAAAAATCATGCGTTTCAGCGTTAAGATCGTCTAAGGAATTTATTACTTCGTTCGTGAAAAACAACTTCTCTATGAGCAGTACGCATCTTAATGGCTATTTATTCCGAACTTTTACCTTTCAGATTGGTTAGATAGGAGACAAATATGAATAATGGCACACGTTATTTTCTGACAATAATTTAACATCATAACGATTTGTATCTTTATTAGCATAGAACACAGCATTAATTCTAAGCGAACGGTAATTGCAATTACCGTTACAAAGACCGACAAACAGAGACACTAGCGTTAATATCGAATTAGCGTGAATAATTTTCTCCCCGGCGATATTGACATCGATACGTTGTGATCAAAGTTAATAGTTTAATCACTTCGTATTAGAACTCGCGGCTACGCCACAGGGTTTCAGGGTGTATCTCTGTTTTCCATTCCTCGATATTACTGCTGAATTTCATATTGGCGCCGATATCTGCCAGATAGTCCATATCTCTCTTTCTCTCTTTCAGCTAGTGAAAATTCGCGTTAAAATTATCGCAAAATCTGATCACGAACGTTTATCATCGATCGGATAAATTAAACGCATATACCGAAATTTTATTAGAAATTTTATCGTTATTAACCGTCGATTGGTGTCGCTGAATCATTAACGATTATAACAATTTTGTTTAAATCTTTGGGTCAGATTATTTCGTTCTTAATTTATACCCTCACGTACTACGCCATATCATTCGCCGTATCATTTTTTAACGCGTACAGTAGAAAATGAAAATTAAAATTAACTTTCATAAAATTAATTAAATAACCTGACTCAAAATGATATATGGTTCAACAGTCAATGACACTAAGTGACGACTGGTTCGTTTTTCTTCTTCATAGTGTTTTATCGTTAACTCGATTAAGACATTTGTTAATCAGAAAAATTATAAGGAGTAGTCTACTTTGAATATTTTATGTATTTCCATGTATTACCCATATGCGTTCTTTGCATTTGTATACTTTGAAATTTTTCGTAAATTGCATAAAATTGCATAAAATCCGCAGTCTAATTATTAGCAGTGCCATTATCGTCACGAAGAGTAATCAAAAAACGCGTGGAACGCCATCAATGAAGGCGTGATGTGGAAAAGGGGGTTGTTAGAAGCTTGCAAGAAATAGAAAGGAAATTGGCACGTAGGACGGCCGATCCGAAATATTGGCGAGGTAAAACGCTACTCGGACACTGACAAATCGTCCATTGTTGCGCAGACTGTGACGCGCCCCTTAATCAAGCCGGATAAATACGAGAAGCGCGCTTTAGGGATAACGGGACCGTTTCCTGTCTGGAGAACAAGAGGGAGAGAAAGAGATATGGAAAATGGTACTTCTTCCGTGGTTGGCCAATTCAGCTTTGCGTTCGATGACCACGCTGGTAATGGTATTGTTGGCTTTTTGCTAGGATAATACAATACGTCGAGAAAAATTGTGATTAATTCAGAAACGTATTTTTTTCAATTGCTTTTCGATAGTTTTTTTAAATTTTTTATCAGAAAGTTTGAACACGCATAGAAAAAGTATATTCATTTCTGGCTTGTATTTCGGTAGTTTTTAAATGTTTGATTAAAAAAATTGGAACATGCGTGAAAAAAGGTATTCGCTCTTGCTTTGAGAGGATAAAAAAAATATTAGTTACTGATTTTTTGAAGGGTGATCTATATTGAAAATCCGTAGTTGAAAAATTGCAATTGCTTCGTAGACGTATGTTTTAGCAATGTTGTTCTGTTATTTTTCTAACTTTCGATTAAAAAATTTAGGTATAAGTAGAAAAGAAGATATTACTTTTCTAACTTAGTTTTTACCATTTTTTGACAAAGTTTTTTTATACTAGGTTTTCAAATACTTCAGTCGCTGTACGCTCGTTCTTTGATCAGAAGCCACGTGAAATTATTTGAAACGAAAAGACGACATAGATTAAAAGGAAGGATCAGGTTTTTTTTTTGCTTCTTCGGAGAATCGCGAGCTGGATGGTGGTCGATTTAATTCGCGAAATCGACGATACTGTCTTGCACGCTTGGATGGTTTCGATTTCAGCTCTGCCAATCGCTTCTCGTGTCCCCTTGGGCAGAATAAAGAAAAAACGAGACGTAACTACGAATCTTTATTCCGTGGAACATAACAGAGATATGATTTCGACGAAGTCTTCTATCATTCGAGTATGGGGCGGAATTACGTTTCGAAATGTTTTTCACAATCTTCCTTCAAACTTCTCCTTTACCGTGTTTATCGTTCTTATTTTGTTTTTTTCATCTCGAAAGAGAATTTGATTTTGATTCACGAGGATGATTTTTAATGGAAATATACAATGACTCACGAAGGTATTTGATAGTTTATTTTACAAATTTGTAATTTAACGAACATACCGAAAGAAATGAGACCTAAACAAAGAACGCCATACTTTTAGAAATCTTTTTACAAAAACTTGTACATCGTTTAAATCGAAGCACGAGTTTTTCATTTCCGAAGCTGAAATATATTGATAACTAGTTGTTGGCAGCTGCCTTAGAACCGAAGGGCAATTTCTTAAATGGAAGCCCGGTTGACTTGTTCCGCCCATTTTAAATAGCTGAGATCGGAGATAATGAAAATTTCAATCATCAGTCGATGCTTCATAGGCTGAATTAACGGCGATAAAATTCTAATTAAAAAACGAACGTGCCATTATTAATAACAAATTAAAAGGGACGTAACTCTGAGATATACTTTCCCAACAATTTCCTTCGGATATTATCATCTTTATCCTTCTTATGTTTTCTTCCCTATTTTACATTCTAATTTCCTCAATCTCAAAGACGTTCTACAAATGGCTTTCTTTCAATCAAAAATATCCTACAAAAATAAAATTGGCGTGTAAATGAAGGAACAGGGTTATTAGTTCTCAAGAGAGTTAAACGAAGTACGTGTATAGTCATAAAGGAAATGTTTGAAATCGATTCAAGACTTTTTCTCGCTGCGATCGTCAGCTCTGTGTTGTATTAAAATAATCGCTTATAAATTTTCATGATAAACGTGTTAATCATTTATAAATTCGCACGATAAATATGGGGAAACTAGCAGGCATTTCTGAATTAATCAGACATTAGCTTAGATAATAATTCACGATAATAAAATTCGTTCTGAGAATCTCACGAATACTCGTTCCATGAAAAATTCCAATTCCCCCCCCCCTTTTTTATGGGATATTAATATCTGTAAACCGCTGGATCACATTTTATCACACATTATCGTTCTCGAGTGGGAACTATTATGATCGCAACCAGTTTCTCATTCACGATGAAACACATCCTGGGAATAACTCTCGATAATTTTCAACGTCGAAATTTTCCGACGCGATTAGAAAAATCGAGTTAAAACCAAGCATCGACTAACGCTATATTCACTTACACCACTATGATTTTCAGCACGCCGTGTGAACCGTTCAGGAGTTATAACGTTTAACCCTGTAAATTGAAAGATAGAGAAAAGTAACGTTACCAACATTATTATCTAAATTGACTTTGCCATTTACTGTTATTATACGCCACTTCCTTGTAGTAAATGAACTTGTGGAGGTAACTCATCTGTATATATGTGTTTAGAAATTAAATATTAATCTGTACCCGTGTAATGAAATTGAGAAATTTGCAAACAATGAAATTGATCACCTGGTGGCTTTTGAATATCTCACAGCTGATCTATTCTCTGAAAAAAAGCTAGCTTGATCCAAGATAATAATTAATCTCGATTCTAGTATCAATTCGATTGAATTCTCGATTCTTATCGATTTCAAGGTAAACTCTCGTCTGGTTTTCCGGTATCGATCGTTGTTCGTTAACGTTGCTCGCGCTTATCGCAACCGCACTGTCCGACCGCGGAAAATATTTCGTAATACGCGACCGCGTATTAGTTTATTGGAAAACTATGGTAATCGCAATGATCCCTGCTTGAGCGGCAATTACACGGACGGCTTCCGAAACCGCGGAACCGAGGCTTTTAGATAGGCAACGATCCGGGACCAGCGATCGGCTCGAATTAACGCGTATACGCAAACCAAGATTCCTAAATCGCGCGAACGAAACCCGCTGGAAAATCGGCCAAGCCGCACGAACCATCGATCTCTCGGTGAAACATGTTTGTTTGTACCCATGTTCCTGTATCGTTGTGTAATATCCCACACCTCGCTGAATATTTTCCACGTGTAAATTGTATGTTTTTGTTTCCCTTGCTTGAAATATCGAGACTCGATCAGAAATTGTTGTGTCATGCGTGGTTGTATTTGTAGGTTTTCCGTTGAAGGTAAAAGGATAATAATTGGTAGGGGATGATAAATTATAATTGTTCGGAAACGCTCGTATTGTATTTTGAATAATTTGCGTGAATAAGTACTGTTTTTCATCGCTAAATAATTTTTCACGTTTGAGAGGAATACATATGACGTTTTATTGCCGATTTTCTACCGTTGAAAGAAATATCGGAGAATGGTTGGTATTAGTGATTTCGCGTTTCAATTTTATTTCACAGGCTGCTTTTAAATCATTAAAAACTCTCTTGCTTGTTATTTGCCACTGTGTAATAAGGTTTTCGCTTAAGATTCAATAAATTAATATGGTTAAATTTTTATCTCAAAGAAGCTTCTAATAAGAAATTTGTTTCATAGCGATGACCTATTGCTCGAAAATAATTCGTCTCGGAATTGTTGCTGTGGAATTGTAAGATGATGGCAAGAAACGGTAATTTAGGGTAGAAAATTGATACAAAGCGTAGAAGGTAGCATTGGAAAACTAACGAGTCATTGAATGTAAGAGGTTTTGAAATTGAAAATTGACACGCGATTACACGTGGTAGAAGAAGAAAGTCAATGTGCGACGAGAGGCAGAAGTTTTCGAAAATAGACGTCGATATGCGACGAGGGAAAATGTCTGTGAATTAAAATTTCACATAAATAGATGTAAGAAGAAGGTTCTAAAACTGAAAGGTGATGCACGACAGCAGCAAAAAGTAGTTTAAGTTAAAAAATTGATATAAAGCATTATATAAAGGGTAGCTTGTGCGAGAAGCAATGTGTAATGGAAGGAAAAAGTTTCTAAGGATAAAAATGGATATGTGATAAAGAAAAATGTTATTTCAGGTAAAACTTGGTTTGTGGTCGAAAGAAAAAGCTTTTTCGGCTTGAAAGAAGGTATATGATAGTAGAAAAAAAGTAATTTAGAGTATAAAACAGAAATAGAATAGATGCGGCAGTAGATGATTGATAGAAAATGTCCATTAAAATTGCAATCTGTGATGTTTGATTAAAAAAAAAAATAAAAATAAAAAAGAAACTATCTATCACGCGATTGGGGAAAACATATTTTCGATTGAAAGTATAATACGAAGCAATGGATGAAACCTTCTGAAGTTGAAAATTGATACACGAGGAAAGTAACTGTTTTTTTTTTTTTAACTGGAAATCCATCTCGCGTTATAAGAAAAAAGTTTATAGAATTGGTAATTGACATAATTTTACTTATCTCTACCATATTTCTCAATTTTGTATAATAACTGAAACTTTCTCACGCAGTCCTATCGAATTCGAACGATTTCGATCTCATTCCAACGTTTTTCGTAAAATCTCGCCAAAATAAAAAGAAATGAAAGAAAGATTAACATTGTATTCCGTGAATACGCCGGGCAAGATTCTTCGTTGCTAGATCCAATGAAATCATCGATGAGAAATTCGCAGGAAGAAACGAATAAAATCTTAAACGAAGCGAAATTTTAAACGAAATTCTACGCCAATGAGACACGTACACGGCTACAACTTTCGTAGCCTGTCTCACGAGTCACTTTCGAAGGTATATACGAGCAACCGGGCGATGAATGGACCGGAACAGGTTCTGAATCTTATGCAATGATAAATGAGTGACCCCGCGGCATCGGCTTCACCTGCACACCTGGACGGCCCTCTCGAAGGAAAGGTGTGTGCGTGTCGACGTTAACGCGCCGCTCAATGGGTCCTCGCCGAACCAACATCCACGTGAATTAATCGATCAAATAATCGTTTCCGGGAATCGCCGCGAAACTCACCGCCGGACATTGTGGGAACTCACGATTCGCGTTGGCTTGTCGCGGAATTTAATCCTCCACTTTCGCTTATCTACGCGACCCTCTCGCGTACGTAATTGCACGTGCAAGGAAAAATCCGTGGTCTTCTTAAGAAACTTTATGCGTACTAATGCTACTAATGCTCGTTTAACAAATTTGACGATCTTATGGTCTATAGATAAAACGAAATGAATATTATTCTCTGTTATATCAAAATGAATTTGTTGCCCTAGTTGTTTCGTATAATACGAAATATGCAGAATGAGGCAAAAAACAATTTGCCTCCTCCTATCCGAAAATTATTAAAAATCTCTCCCCCATCAAACGCTTTCTATTTTCTTCGCTCATTTCGCGAACCATGTTATACAAAACGAAAAAGAAAGAAGAAAATAAAACAGAACTAGACAGAATCCAATATAGGAGGAACAAAAAGATCGGTGATAATCCCATCGACGAGCGTTGAACGGAACATTTCACAGCGTACGAGGCAGTTACCTATTAAAGGTATCGCGCAAACGCTTTACCGATGAAAAAAGCCCGTTGGAAACCGGCCGGAAACAAAGTGCGTCCTACGTATCAATGGAAGCGCGGCCGGAAGCTGTGCACGGGCATCAACGCGCTCGTACCTTCTCTGTCCGGCGTGTCAATAAAGCTTCGCCCAATATTTTCATCTTTGCGCTGGCTACGTGTCACTGTCGTCTCGCTGTCTAACACGATATATCTTTATCAACGATGTTACGACGCGACAGGTACCGCGCCAACGTGTTCGTTTATTAAAAATAAAGAAAAAAAAGGCGAGAGGGGAATAAAAAGAGGAACATAGAGCGAAGAGAGGAAGAAACGAGCAGAAAGCGTGCGTTAATTTTAGCGAAGTTGATGTAACGGGCCGTGACCAATGTCGGCTTTCCTTACAACCGGATGGCCTTCGACTAGTCACGCTGCTGTTTGAAAATTTCTTCTTCCGTAATTTTTACATCATTCGGTGATTCGAAATAATTCACTCGGTTTGTAAACGAATCGAGGATTTTAAATTGCGAGAGACGTTACAAGTTGAGGAAGGCGTTGCGGATGTTAAAGAATTGGAAACGAAAGTTTTAGACATTTTCTCCAGCAAAATATCTACCAAAGCGTTAAATGCAATTCCCTTTGCGAAATTCTGAAATTCCCTCAAATTTTAACTATCCATCTCCGCGTTTCTTAGATCCATCCCAAAATTCCATAGGAAATTTTTAAGCATTAGAACAATCACTTTAGGATTCTTGAACTTGGAATATCTTTCCTACAAATCATAAGGGTAACCAGATTTCTGAAACCTTAACGAGTACGCGTGCATCTAGAGTATGAAATTTACGATTGAAAATAATTCTTTAGGATTCCGAAAGTATCAAAGATTTTCCACTTGCTCTGAACAAAATATATCATTGAAATAGAGCGTTTTTGCATTATCCATCAAAGCGGATCGGTTATTCGATATTTCGGATAGCTCCGTCTACACCAAATTTCAAACGGACGTGACTGGTGGCGCGTTGAACTCGTCGCTACCTTCGACCCCGCTAGACAGCTGACTGATTTGTAAACTGAATAATTCATGCCGGAATAATTAGGCGTTTTATGCCTGCCGCGACCACTAACGCGATTCAATTCGCGTGGTTATCGCTCCGCGTACGGGCAGAACGGTTTCCCTTCGAGACTGTACAAGGTCGGTGACCCTTCGGATTAAGAGTCGAAGAGCGAACGAAAATCAGTTCATATCGGTGACAGTATGCAGATCTTTCTTTGCAAATTTCCGATAATTTAAATGAAATTTGATAAAATGATAAAACGCTGTGCAAAAGAAGGAAAGTGAAGCGGAAAAATGATGAAATGTCTGTTTCCCTTGCTTGGAATAAATATGCTTTCGTTTCCCATCGGAGTAGCTTTATTAAGCCTTTGTGCTTGAAAATAATTTTGTTGCGCGCTCGACCAACGAACTAGGTACACTTTTACAGTGTAACTTTTTGAAACCAAAGGTTTCTCTTTCGAAAAGAAGAAGGCCAAAAATATTTATAAATTTGTTCGCATAGTATTCTTCTTCCCTTTTTATTGGTGAAAGCAGTACGAGAAACAATTTTCATGACTGTGACGGCGCCAATGGAACACAAAGGGTTATTGAAAGTACCGTTTCGTCGAAGCCGACATACTTGCCGTCGAGTGCCATACAGTGTTACTATTATTTTCAGAAAATATTCTTCCTCTGTATTCCATAAAATTTCTGCAGATATTTATTTTTAAAGCTGGCATTGCTAAAAAAAAAAGGGAAAGAAATGGAAAGAAAGAGAATGAAGGAATAATATGTTCTTGAAGATATAGCGCGTTTCATCTGTATCATTAACTGCTACATAGGAAAATGATAGAAAAGCGTACCGAACATTGTTACGCAAAAGCCATCGAAACTGGAACTTTCCTCGAGTGTCCAATTACCTTTTCAACTATGTACACGATACTGTGCTACTTTTCGATCCGGCCAATCCCGTAATAGTATCGACCTCCTAACAATTTGAAACTCGACACGCAATTAAAACGAAAAGTACAAACCAAACTAGAAATAAACGTAAAGAAAAGAAACATTAAGAAACGTAGTATAAAAAGCTCGGTCCAAGTTACACAGATGTACAAGAAGTAACTTTAAACTTCAGCAACAGCTTCGATCGACGATCGTTCGTTATCGTACCATGTGTATGTACGTGTACGTGTACGCGTACATGTATGTGCGTGCGTTCATGTATGTGTACACAAGGATGGAGGAAGAGGTGGGCTGAAGTTGGAACGGAAGGAACTTTGGCCTCGCGAGTCCCATCCAGCAGCCCGAAAATTATGGCCACCTTCCATTGTAGTAATTCAAAAGATGGTGGTGATTTGTTGTTGAAGAGAAATCGTTGCGCTCGAACTTAATTTACAGCGTGGTCCCGCTGCCGGCAGGAATTAAAGCGTCCAGTTCCACTGACGGCTTTCAAGGGGGCTGAACAAAGCGTCCAACGACTCGGAAACAGCTTGTCGTTCCTTTACGCTTTATAATAGTCTACGCGATACGCGCGAGTCTTTATTCCGTTCTCTACCTGATATACAATTAATTTTCACGTAATTTTAATTTTAATCCAAATTTTAGGAAATTGTATAGTTCTTTAGCGCGATGAATACCAGATATACAGGGAAGAAAATTAAGTGGTTCAACTGGCGCGTTTCGCTGATGCTAGCACAGGTACATATGTTCATTAGCAGGTAATTAGAGGAAAAATATTTTCTCTCCGTCGAGGTAATTAAAGCTTCTCTTTGTTAGTTTTCGGCTTTTAGAGACACGTTTCGCCTGTTCAATTTCAAATTGAAGATTTCGGTAGATTAACTCGGCGTGTTGTGGTCACGTTTGAACTTCTCCGCGATTACGGCATACGTGATAATTGGCATTAAGAGCTGAGAACCATACACAGATACTTGGTGTTTTTTTATATAGTCGCTGTTAAACTGGAATTTTGCTAAGAGTCGGTTTTATACTATTCTTTTATACAAATATAGAACTTAACGACTATTTTTAAAGGACTTACATCCTTCAGCCTAACAGATTCTTTCTTCTTACATCAAGAAAACCATCAAACATGTACCCTCTGGTGATCTAATCTTTGTATTAAAAACTTCATTCGCAAAATTGGAATATGCTAAAATCCAACCAATTATCTATCCCTATATTCACAGTGTAAAACAGACATTCGATTCCATATCACGATATCAAGTTTCCGAAACGGGAAGTCGACTAAAACGAGCCGTAAAATCCTTAAGGTAACCGGCGCGATTGCTGACTGAGAAGAAGATTACACGAGAAGGAAGCGAGAGGAAATGGTTCGAGGCGTTTTCCTTACCGCGAGTAAATATTCCTCGCGGCCTCGCTAGGATCAGAAGAATCGAAAGCGAAAAGAAGGGGCTGTGGAACAATCGTTCAACCCCGGGCATAACCGGCGAGAGCGAATCTCGCGTTTTATCGAATATCGATCAGATTTCTTCGCCGTTGTTGTTACTGCGGTTGGTCCCGCGTTTGATTTTCTTTCCCCGCCACCCGCCGTTTGCGGAAGATTCGCTACGAATGAGAAATCAGAATAACGGGAGAGGAGAAGCGGTTTGTTTAAAGGGTAAAGGGAAATCAAGTATTTCGCCCGATGTTTGCGGGCAAACACGATCCGCCTATCCTTTATGCAAACCGCGCTTTCTCGAATTATTTTGCAGAGACCATTGCACACGCGTGTACGCAAGTTGCGGAATATTATATGCCCCGACGAAAAACGCCAGAGAGGCGCGTTTTCATCGAAATCGCGGACCAAATGCGTGTATGAAATGATACCGTTGAATAAGATAACGGGAATTAAGAATTCTTGCTGCCACCGCTTATAAAAGTCAGGAATCTTTCCAGTTAATAATCGTCCGAGACATCTTTCTTTTAATAACAGCGGATAGAAGAAAATTTTGAATATAGAATTGAATGTATTATAGAAAAATCAATAATAGTTTTATATATATATATATTAGGTCGTCCGACAAGCTTCTTTCGTTTTATAAGGAAATAATGGATACAAATTTTCCTTTTTATATTATTCTATCGAATTACCTATGATCCATTTTGTTCTATCAAAATAAAGATCACAATGTTCGACAGATTAGGTTTCATGTTTGTATAAAGATACATCGTTGTGAAAGATGTGTCTGTAAAAGAAGGACACTTTTCCGAAAACCTAATATACCAAACGATAACAGCTTCTAACCCTTGACACATTGCAAATATAAAAAACACTAAACAGAGAATCATTTTTATACAGGACTTGTATCTTGCCAGAGAAACTTAGCCTATGCCAACGCTTATACCGATAAACAATTGCCGATATAATAAACAATTTGTAACATCATTTGACGAAAGAACAGAGTACGACCATCGTTGAAATTGCAAATCGTCCCAAAATTGACGATCGAAAGTGGTGTTAAAAGAAAACGGTGTCAATGACTTAACGGAGCATAATTTTCACGAATAGAAAACTACAAATTGGTGGATCGGAACCGGCAGATCATCGCGGAATATTTCAAACGCGTCCGCCAGTTTCTCTGTCCACACTTCGCTTCCCACGTTCCCCACTTGGTTGCCCCTTGTTCTTGTTGACTCAGGTCAGCCTTAAGGTCTTTGAAATTATACGACCGCCATACGGTGAACATCTCGTGACTATTCACCAAGTGTGTAACCACCTCGCCGCCGAGCAAGCAAGAATTCCGCTCACGGACGGACAGTTGGATCGTTTGATCGGCAGAAATGTTACGTAATATACCTCGCCGGCTGCCCAGGCTCGAGATCCTCTCCTCTCGTTCGAGTATGCCGGCGCGGCGTCGCTTTCGACGAAACTGGTCCCACGACTTTCGCGAACGTTTGGATAACAGTTCCACTGTGATCGTGTTTCCTCCCGAATATCTCTAAACTTTTTATAACTTTTTTATATTCTCTGGAGAGATTTGTTTATATCCTCTAAAGGATATCGCTATTATCGTACACAAACCACGCTTAGTATAGTTAGAATAAGCACAAATGGACGTCGTACTCGCGAAATGAAGTTAACGCTTGTTGCGAAGAAAATTAAACTATAGCGTACGTTTCGAAGATTTTATTGAAAACCTGTTTTAGCGGAACTAACGTTTGATGTTAGGATTCTGGTAGGTTTATGGGCGGCAGTGTAACGCGTGTAATTATACGAGAAAGCAGTCAAGTAATTTAAGAGTGTATTTTTAATAGCAGCTAATCTTAGACTTTTTGTCTTGAATTTGAATATTACAAATATGTAGGACACTTTTCATGAAATTAACTTTTACTTTTATTGAGATTAAAGTACTCTCATATGAAACATACGGTATAAATAATATCGAAATTTTTATTAAAAAGGAAGATATAAATTGGATAGAGGAATAGCTTGAGGAATTGGAATATTCCGGAATGATTCTCTGATTTGAAAGGATTAGAAAATCGAGAAGGACAACAGTGACCCAGTGTAGACAGATCCTTCATACCGAGGTGTGCTCGCCGAGCCACGTTTCGTGAATACCAAATTAACGCCTAGTTAACTTCCGACGAAGAAAGTCGTTTGCATGTTGCACACGAACTACCTTCTCGCGTGCGTGCAATTTCATGCCGGCCAACAACGGTTATGACTTCATTCCGTCCTCTGAATCTCGATTTCGAAATTCGCCAGCATCTCTATATTTGCTAATTAGCTGCCTTGATAAAGGATCTTGAAATAGCATCCTTCGTAATATATCACATTCTTAATGGAAGCAACTATTTTGAGCGTGTAAAGAAGAGCTTTAAGATCTTCCATTTCTACTGTTTTAATTTTCAATCTTGCAATTTTTAACGAAGCAACCGCTTCTGGTATTAGACAAGGACCTAAGATTTTCAATGCGTCCATTCTTTTTTATTTTCCAAGACACGAACGTTTTTAACGACTGAAATATTTTCCTTGGTTAAATTTAACTCCAGCATGTCCAGTGTTTCCAATTTCTTTGTCCTTTTTAAGAGAAATTGACGCTATTAGCGCAGCGATCGTTTTAAACGTGCAAATAGAACTGAAACATGCGCGATACTTGCAATTTTTAGCTTTCGAAAAGGCATTGAGAATCGTGTCAGTAAGCTAAGTGCTTGTCTAAATAGCGAAACTCTCGAGCAGAACAAAGGCTTCCTCCACGAGCAACTAATTTTCAAGGAATCGACCGAGTGGAATCGGTCCTTTGACGATCGTAAGAGTGACTCGCAATTAAACGCAATGCAAATCTTTTCCTAAACGTTCTTAACAGAGTCTTGTACAGCCACGAAGAAGCTCTTCACCGAACCGAGGCAAGAACGTCGAAAGGAAACAAACGGTCGCAATAATCGCAATTGTACCAATTTTTTAATCACCCGAAGCCAGAGTCGATTTCTTTGACCAGTCGAACGAGACACTTAGCTTCGTCTTTGAGCGAAACAGAAATCCAACGAACGATGAATAAGAACACTTTCTTATTCGATCTTTCGCGGTGGTTGTTCTGGCCTAGGAGGAGCGACTAATCGAAGATGGATAATTAAGTCGCCATCGACTTTATCGCGGATTCAGTGAAATTCTTTGATCTAAAGTACGTTGTTAGAGCCGATCGAATCACGTTGAAGACCACGTTGCGAATGCTGCTCGTAATCGAATGAGTGTTTACCGTGTCTTGGAATTTATACGTTTGCGTAATATATTACGAAGAGAAGAGAAATAAGAAGATTAGAGTAATCGCTTTTATACACAGAAGTAATCGTGTTTGCACAATTAACGAATTGTTAATTGAAAGTAAATAATTGATCTATAGTTATAGGGAAAGATTATTGAGGAAGAACAGATTCGAAATCACGTAAGCTGTGATAGGATGGAAACAATATGCGATCGAAATAATTAAAAATAAAAGGTCACTCGTTATTTAATCGTTAAACGCTTGAAACCACTAGAACAGGATAAATAAATTTCCAATCCATGAGAGATGAAGAAGAGGAAGAATGGTGCGATTCGATCATTGTCATACGCCAAGAAGGCGAACCGATTTAATTGATTCGCCGACCGATTCGTCAACGAGCTCGACGGCATTTTAATCGCGGCCGTCTTCGATGAAACCCGACAGATTTATAAATAGTCCGCCTGCGTTTTCACGTTCTTCGAACGAATTTTAAAGAAGCCGCTCGCCGCTTTAGTATACATCGCACTAATTAGATCGGTTAGACTGCTTCAACTTTACATGCTACATTGCGGCAAAAGAGAGAGATTCGCGCGAAAACAAGGAGAAAAACGATCGGTTTCACGATTCGATCGATCCAAAGTCCGATCAGGTATGAACGAGCGTTCGCTTTACGAATTTTCATAGAACACGTTCGAATTTCCCGTCGATGTCACCAGTCATATTTCCTTCGTGCTTACTCTTATTCTTTGATCGTCTATGGATACCTGAACCAGGAGCTGAATTATTGTTGCGACGACTTTCTATGTTATGGAGGACTGTATATTGATATTGCGAGTGATTTATTGAATTACAGGAGGATTTTCCGTTACCTACATATTCAAACGTGTATCATACATATAATTTCTACACTTGTACGTATATACATGTAGAATTACGAATATTTGTATGTACGTGGACGTGGATTTACGATGTTGTTCACAATAAACGTGTTAATTACGCTAAAATACAGCTAATTACGTATACTGTCATATTCACGATATAAAATAAATACCTACTATTCCAAATACAAGCTAAAGCCCTCCAACTAAATTATTATCGATACCGATTTGTCGAATTAGAGAAAGGCTGGCGAAAAGTAATGGCTTTGGCGTTTTTTGAACAGAAAGGAAGAAAAGGAAGGGAAAAACGATTAATCGTCGAACAGAGTAGAAATCGATTCGAATGTTTCTTAAGTTAGTACGAAGTTTGAGTAATCGAATTGAGGGCAGGTTTTAAGTGGTTTCGATGGCGAGAATTAATGATCGATATCGCCGAAATACGATTACTAATACAAAACACGTATCTCCGAGAAGCGATCGATTCTAGTTTTTTGATAAATAATAGACTGCCGATTGGTATTTATGCAAATTTGTATCAATATAATTAATTGCGAGGTATCGTTCGAGTAATCCTACGTAATATCCCAACTTTTTAATGTCCCAGCTTTCTTTAAGCATAGAAATTACTTAAGAATTTTTCTCTAAGGAATGACACGATCACTTATTAGCGCAGAACATATCCAAAAATTATTAAAATGATGAAATTACATTTGTATTAGGAAATAAATCAGTAACAGATCCGACCAAAATTGTTCAGAATGGAATAATCGCTGCTGAGAAAACGAATACACTGGCACGTCTCGCGGCTACATGCGATTATGCGATTCGCTAAAATTCGTAATATGTTCCGCCGGTATTAATTATTATATTAATTATCAATATATCGGAGCGGCCGTCACACGCGCCGGCAAATTTATAATTAAATGTATTCTGGACGGCAGCGGGATTGAACCGTCCCCTGTCCTGAATTAATTTTCAACGTCGAAACGCCTAACTTGTCACGTAAACGGCCTCCGGTCCAGGGCCATTCGATCGTGCGCAATTAACATGATCAAAGCTTTATGAATCACTAAACGAGACTTGTCCAACGTTCTCGACGTACATCGTGTGTGCTTTTGTCACGATCGATCGTTTCTGTAAATCGCTTCTGAAATTACCAGCGCAATCCTCTTTTTAATCGTAATCGGCCGTAGCCTCGACAGATTTTTTGCCAAATATAATAATCAAGTCTACTAAAGTTTATTTAATAAATTCAACGATAAAAATTATCGAAGTAACTACTTCAAGAAAAACTCTACATCTTTATTTATGTATATCCGTGACCTGGACACTGCTATTACGCAGAAATATCCTAAATAAGGAGCGGTGCATATTATTGTACCCTTGAGTATGCATTATGTTTTGGGTTGCAGGATTTAGGAACAAAAGAACTAATAAACAGATTGCTATTTATGTTCCCTGTAGCCTCTAGCCCAAGCTATAAGCTTAAATTTTTTGGTAATGTCCTTTTGCTATAAATATATGAACGTGCTCCCTATCATCATACATTTTATTGTAACACTTAGAGAGTAAGGATCTGAATCATAAACTTATACTTATCATTATACTTATACCTTTAATTATTTCAATATACTTTTCTATTACAAATTCATCCACTCGTTCTTCGATCGGTCAACCTCAACCTCAAGAAAAATGAAACATCGAACAAAGCCGGAGGATAATTTTTCTTCGTTCTCGTTTGTCCAATGTAAAAATTTCGTTGACAAATCCAATCCGGAGGAGTAAATTACAAATTTTTATTGATATCAGGAAATTTAGGAAATTGGACGGTGCGGAGGTTTGAGTACAAAACAGGAGGAAATACTCGAGTGAAGTTAATCGCGATCAAAATCATTGACAAAATTTAATCGATTAAAATTTTAGTTGTGCCTTCTCTAACCACATTACGAAAGGTATAATTTAAAAGGATAATACTTTGACGTTTCGTAATAATCAATTAAAATTGACAAAAACTTGATCCCATTTTACGAGTTCATCGTCCTTGTCGATAGATTTGATCGACGAAATCATGCGTCACGATGACTGTACCTAATCTATCTTCCCTACCTATCAAATTCTTTATCGAAGTCTGCCGATTAAAAGACCAAGCATCTACACGACGATATCTGGAAAGAAAGGATGAGTGTACACGTAAGAAAAAGCAGGGCAAGATTCTCAGCCGATCGCGGAGGTAAACATGCCATCCGACCATCAGCTGGCATTTAGTCAGAGGAGCGACAAGAACCGAGCTCATTCACGATTACGACGTGCAGCTTAGCCGTGAACACAGAGAGACACGACGGATACTTTGTACTAGTTTTTCCAGGCCGGCCCTCCACTAGCTGGCATTATTATGTGTTCTCGGTACGGGTAATTAGCCTGGACGCAGTAGCGTGTACGCGTATATACCGGGTGACCATGGAGCACCAGGAAATCGTCGACCTACCGCTGTAACACGCTCGCTACGACTTTCCCTCCTTCTTTCTTTCTTTATTCGTCTCTTTTTTTCTTCTTTGTTTTTTTTTCAGGCGATTCGCTATTTGTACGGTCGATATAGAGTGGCAAATGCCGCTGGAACGGCATTTGCTTTGTGATTTTCACAGTTGATTTTATTCGAAGGTTGGACGCAAGATTGACGATGTTCGAGACTCGAGAAGTTATAAATAAAATCGAACGTGTTGAATTGAAAAATCGGGAATTCGATCGGCAGGAATTCTTAGAGTATATATTGATTTCGGTGTTAATTGAGGAATTAAAATAATCAGCAACTTTGGTCAAAGTTTGGTTCAAATTAGGTCGCAAGCAGCATTTCAAAACATTAAATGTAATAATTAAAAGTTCGCGAATGGACTTACCGGTATACCGCAGTGTAAACGAATCAAGGGATGCTCTGGTAAAAATTACACGTAGAACTGAGTTTCCATCATAAATTAAGAATATGTAAACATCGATGGAAGCTTAAATATATTAATTTGAATTAAATATAAATGTTGAAATTTGGAATGTATCTGCTGATCAAAGTTTAAACGTATTAAATCATTGAAACTCGTATAATGTATCTATTTTCGCGCGTATAGATAAATAAATCATTAAAGTAACAAAATTTTACTATAAATTACTTCAAAATTCCTAAGATCAAAGTTACAACAAATATACAAAATTCGTCGAGACGCAAATAAGCGATTGAATTTAGAAAATCGTTCGAAAGCAACCGATGCAGCACTTCACACGGAGAGTCGCGTTTATAATTTACTTCGTTTCAATTAAGTTTCGAAGATTAATTCCGGTTAGACGAGTTAACAATGAAGCAACGTGGAAGCTCGCCAAAAGCTGGCAAGATGACAGAATCGAAATGGCGTAAGAAGGACGCGACCAGTATGTTCGATTAAAAGTTAATCTGGCATAAATGGAATCGATACAGAGAACCGCGGAAAGATCAGAGGCCTCCGTCTCCTATTCAATATTTGCCCTCGTGTGCAGCTGCGAAACCGGCCACGCCACTTTTATTTTATGAAAATGAACATTTCCATTCCATCCGTGGCCGATCGCAATGTCAAAGACGACCATGACGGCCGCGGAAAGTGAAAAGAATACCTTTCAAACTATTAACCACGGTTAAAACCCGTTCGAAAGTGTATTAATTGGTCGTTACAAGGGGACCAAGGACGCCATTTATTCCCCTTCCTGTCTCCCCACCTGCGTTTTCATGGAATGCGTGGACGATACACGAACGAAACACAGGAAAAGGATGTCGAGAGTTAAGAACGAAAATTGTTCTTGCGGTTTTCGATGCGGTTTCACCAAAAACTTTGACTCCACATATTGTAAAGGAACTAAATAATTGATGTTAAATATGCTTTTCGAATTTTTGCTATTATTCTGTCTATATAATGTACACATAAAACTACAATTCTACGTTATAGGTCAGATAAAACCCGATCAATTAAATTTATGTTGACGGGAGTAAGAAAAAATATATGAACAGAATATCGAATTCTATCCTCGCGAGTTAAATACATTTGCTCAGGAGAAACTTCAGAATAGAAAAAAATTTATCACCAAGGAATCTTGGACCCAGGACAAACGAGAATAAACATAAGGAAACGTAGAACTGGAGAAAACAGCGAATCGCCTTTCTTCTGCTCCGACGTTACTTTCTTTACTTAATTCTCCCTCTCAAAACTTTCCTGCTTTTAACCAAAATCTCTGCCATCAAGTTAGCGCCAAGTTAACCCGACAGTCGCGTTTCTTATCGTCATCGCGACGGTATTTACGTGCAAAAGCTCGACCAAGCTATTTCCTGAGGACTCTTGTTCCCCGTGGAACCAGCAAAGGGAGACAGTTCATCGAGGTCGAGTGCCGATTCGAGGGTAGAAAAACCGGGTCGAGTAAAATCGAGACGACGGCGAACTTCGTTCGAACGCGTTATATTATGCGACAGACTTTGCGGAGTGGCATCGGGACGCAAGAAGCGTCGTCCAGCTTGGCTGCATTACGGGTCAGAAGTGGCTCTATCAGGACGAAGAACCGTAACAAGGAGAGTCCCGCGGGCGCGTTAATTAAGCTAGAAAGCTCGTTTTCGACGTTGTCTATCCGGGCTTGGCCAACTCGAAAATTCTCTGTTCATCGTAGTCTAAGGATGTCGATTTTGTTCCGAGATATTCGAGAGAATATCCTTGTTATTCGTGAGACATTTACTTTGTTTTCGATAAGAAGGATGTTTCGCGATTGGGGATGAATTTATTTCATATTTAAAAATCTCGATATAGTCAAAACGACCGGTCAGAGAAAATTGGTAAAAATTATCAGCTTTGCTGGTAAATAGCTTCCTTTGCAATTTTTTTAATTTCAAAAAATCGAGAGTATTTTCGTATGTTTGAAGTGATACAAAATGTCTATTAATCGTGCTTTTGATTAATTCGTATGGAAAAGGTGAAAGTAAATTTTCAGGTTTAAGAGAGCCGAATGAAAATGTTGCTGCTCTTAATGTGGGAGACCAAAATAACGATAAAAATTAAATTGAAGATATTGGAAGCGGAAAAGTAGGAGAAGAATTTCAATTTGACGTCTCATAAAGCCAAAACCTGACAGCCACGTTGCAAGTATGTACCATTGAGGCTAAATAGAGCATACAAATCGAAAGGAAGATTGATGGAAAAGCTAAGATCAATGAATAACGGAGGCGAGCATCAGCCACGATACACGACCTTCCTCTCCTAATTATCCTAAACGTAAGTCGATATAATTTATCTCACGACGTCTTTTCTATTAAAACTTTGGCCACTTGCATGAAGGATGTCAGCGGATGAAGAAAACTGCTGAACCGAGACCGATCCGAGTGGAGAAACTCGACTTTAAAAGCTGAAATCCTCGTTTGCATAGATTTACGCGCTCCGTTAATAAATCTACCGAAAAACGCATATCTCGATGATTATTAATCAACTGTTATGTTAATAATCCTACAAAACGTAAGAAGACTTATATACAAAGAATATATAAACGAGTAAAACGACAGACGTAAGAAGAATAACTGTGCGAATGAACAAAAGAAACGAACATATCAAGCAACAAAAGAACACGTGTATAAGAACAAATATGCGAAAAAAGAAAGAAGAAGGAACGTACGAGCAAATAAAAACACACATTAGAAAAACATACTTTCATTTCGTTGGTATTTCCTAATTTTCTTATCGGGAACCTTCCATTTCATTTTTCCATTTCAACGGACTAAAATTTCTTCAACTTTTTCAATAAATAAACAAGTCCCCGAATAAAAGTGCTGATATTCTTATGGCTGGTAGCGTGTGTATCTATCCCAATTGAGAATTTCGTGTTCGTAAGATCTCAATCTCAGAATCAATGACAGCCTGGCCAACCAAGTTAAAAACTAACCGGTGTGAAACATCCGGCGGAATCTTCGCTGGATTCGACGATATATCTCGCGCGAGCCAGATGTTTGGCTGCATACGCCACCTCCAATAAACCGGGATAGTTCCATATCGGTGGACGGCAGCGTATCCGGCAGTTGGCACGGAATCATTTTAAAATAGGAAGAGACGAGGAGTAGGAGAGGAGAGGAGAGGACTGGGAAGATCTGGTACAGTTTTACAGCGAGAATGATATATAGATCGAGGCCTGATTCGGACGTACCATGTAAGATTCATTCGCCAAGAATCGGCCGATCGTTCGGATAGGAACAGAAGAGAATCACTTAGCCGATCGTCGAGGGAACGGGACATACGAGATCGAATTCGAGTAAGGGCGGATTCACGAGGAAAGGGGAGAGAGAAAGAGAGAGAGAGAGGTAGGGGAGAGGGGAAAAGAGAGGACGTCGCGAGAGATAATGGACGTCGGAGAAAAACCGGTGAAATCTCGCGAAAGATCGAGTGGACGAGTACCGTGAATGACGCGCGGATTTCGTGCGTGATGAGTGACGGCTAAAAAACAAAAAGAAAAAGAGGAAGAAAAAACGTGGTTCACAGTTGGATGGAAAATATGTCTTCGAGTTTGTTGATGCTCGCGTTCCGATGGCTGGATCGTTTTAGGACAAAATATTTGTAGAATAATTAGCGGAAGGGTCGATCGTACAAATAAACGTGATATCGATTTTGAAAATCATACGACAATTTTCCGTAAGAGTAATATCATAGAAGCGACTGTTACGGAAATAGAGCTGAAGTCGACGATTACGGAAATAAAAGATTCTGTAACGCGTGTACTGGAAATGATATTAAACAGCACGAGATAACGATACAATTATTTCACGAAGCAAGTTTATTTAAAAAGATAGGACGCAATGTTTGTTTTGTAAATATTAGAAAAATGAAACGAGTTTAAATTTGACTGATAAGAGTCAGTCTTAAATTTGTATACTTTTGTCCATCCACCTGGAGCGATGGGTAGGACAAATTTTAAGGTTTCGACGAACATAGACGGAAATATATGGTGGAAATTGTTGTGGAGGGACGTTTCGAGGGAATTAGAGGAATGAAAGGTCTTGCGATGTTTGTGGCTTCTTGCGATGGTACAAATAGATAGGTGTTGTACGATGGAACAGGATGGACAGCTGTCGGATTCGACGTTGCAGCGTTTCAGGAACCGATATGCATCAGCTCGGAGACGATGGAACGTGGAGTATTTGATGCGATAGTAGATCGTTTCGTTAGATAGTTAAACGTAGATTCTTTTGCTAAATGCTCTCAAGATACCATCGTTATATGAGCGACAGTACTAAGGGAAATGAAATTATTAAATTCGGGAACTCTGGCTACTGATAGCATTTATCAAAAACGTGGAAAAATTGGAAAAATCTCAAATACCATAGCGAATATTTAGCAAATTTCTCTTAAAATCAGTCACCATATCAACATCCACCGAATAACAATAATTTGGCTCGATAATTTACAAAATTCCCTCGTTGTTCTGGATATTCCATTGCGGCGAGCCAACAGAGTCCTGAATGCACCAGAAGACATAACGCTTTCTAGAGCATACAGCGCGTCTTGAAATAATATATTTCCGCAGAAGTTTGAGACGCGCGGGCGCGAACGCGAGGCTCGTTGCGAGACAATAATTCCGCGTCCCGGAAGGGGACGAACGCGACACGAGCGAAACAGCTAAAGTTCTTAGACATTTACAGCGGCCGTATAACGCCGAAAGCGTGCGGTCTGCTAAGGTACGTAAACTCCTGTTGGCCTCCTGACTTGGTCCTATCGTTGAGCCAACTATTCTTGGACATTCGCGACGCTTAACTGCACACGGTGCCCTTAGTTGAACATTCAAACGACGATTCGCCTGGATCGTTAGCCGAGGATCGAAAGTTGGAGAAGTAAACGAGAAACGATCGTAAAGTTCTACCTGAGATCGAGTAACGCGCGTTCGGTTCTCGATTTGATGATAGAAAAGAGAAAAGAAGGAAATCGCGTAATTTGCATCGACCACGCGAATCGGTCTAAATACATTTCCATTAATTAACCAGTTCGCTCTTTCCAGCTTTAAAAGCGAAGCTTTTAATTGATACGAAACAGTTTCTGGAGATAACGGTCGAACGATCGTTCGTTTCCCGGAAGTAACGCTTGATTTCACGTATTAAAATTTCAAGTACAAGGGAAAAGAATCGTCAGTTCCAACTGCAGATCGAAACTTTGCTATCGTGTGTTTAAAAAATACCATCGAGAAACTAGTACGAGTACTTGAACATACTAATTTTCGCAATAAATAGCTCGTAACTTTTATATACATTTTCAAATTGGTTCTAAATTTTGTCAATGTAATCATGACAGTGGTGTATCGTTACGACGCTAACCAAATTTCAAAAAAAATTTTATATGACACATACGATATAGACATAAAAGTGTTTTATGATAAATGCCCAAATACTTTTGTGTTCCAACGTAATCTCTCGGGAGCCTTTAGTTCCAAAGCGCACAAAATAATCTCTATCGTACGAAGGAACTTCCGTTCGCCAGATTAGATACGAAGAACAACTGGATCACCCTATCTGGCCAGGTAGTCGGTCCTCGCACCGAAGAGGACAAACGGATCATGTCCGAACCTGAAAAAAATCCGGAACACGACCGATCATGACGTATATGATCGATCGATCGTCCTGCGGATGGATTCTGGTAACGTAATCGTGTCGGTACGTTAACCCTGATCCGCAAGAATTGCGCAACGAACGATCCATGTATCGAACAATGGCGTGTTTCGAGTGCTCCCACGACGAACGACGTGGGAAAACGCGTATACACGCGTGCTTTCATTTCTGACATTTGCCGATGATACGCCGATTAGAGAGACTTTCTTTCTCTGAGAATCGATCGATACAGCGGCCAACAATAGCGTTTCGTTATTCTTCGCCCCTCTTCTGCTCTTTCTCTTTTTCGCCGGTCTGATCGCCAGCGATAAACTCTGAACCGTAATGAACGGGCTACGCGTACGAGGAAGTATTACTTCCCTCGTTACAGATCAGCCGCGTTTTAATCAATCCCTCGACGCGGCAAAGTACGGTTCGCCAAAATGGAACGAAGTTGATATCCGAGAAGCGTTCTTTGCTTATCGTATGTTGAGTGGAGTGTTCGGTTCGAATACAACCGAATTTTATACGACAATCGAGTTACTTGGAAATCTAAGTTCCATCAATTTTGTTTTCTGGATACAATTAGAAAAAGGACATTCCGCTTAGGATTTCGATAGGATTTGTGAAGAATGTAATGGAAGAAATGTAATAAAAGTAGTAACTTTTTGTTATATTCATTAAGAACATAAAAGCACTCTTCCATTTTTCAATATTTTAAAAATGATAGATTCTATATTTTGCATGGAGAAAGACGATCGTATTTCCTTCGTTATCAAACTTGCCACTATGTTATACAAAGATAATTAATGGATGGCGATAAAGCTGTAACGCGCGAGTTCTACAATTTCATCGATAAAATTACTACGATTCCCTAACAACCTTAAATAAAACTAATCGAAAAAACGAACACTCGTTCGATTAATCTTACGCAAAACGATTTATTAACGCTATTAAATTTCCGCTGCTTGTAACTTGTAAAAGTTCACCGATAATAAGACTGTCTTTAGTAACTTTAACCAAGACTAATTTAGAAGAAAAAAAAGAAAAAGAAAAATAGAAGCTACTCACCAGGTTTGATCTGCTGAGGTTTGGCCCTGGCCCATGAGGTGTGAAGCATGAAAAGCAGCAGGAAGGCGAGGATTGCTCTCAGGCTGGCCAGGCTCATCCTGTTCTTTCTGCTGGTCGACATCCACCCACGAAAGTAGACTTTTCAACGATTTCCACGATACTACGATTCGATGTCGATCGGTCGAAACCGAGCAAACGCAGGGAAGCACGTTATTGACTGGACTACTGATCGACCTCGACTTTACCTGAAGTCGTACACCACGACGAGGACGAGGACGTGGATGAGATAAGCGTGCAACTCTCGAAGGAGGAGAGAACTGGCCTCTGTAGAGCGGCTACGAGACCAGGCGAGGATCGAGTGAGTGAGGATGGACTGACAGACGTGCGGGCGTACGCACGAGTCAATGAAGTGAGTGGTACTCACCCGTAGAAGCCCTCACCTTACCCAACCCAGACCTCGTCCCCTCGCCTCTCTCGCACGTCTCCCTTTTACCTTGGCTCCCTTCTTTCCTCTTGTTCTTCCTTCTCTTCTTCTTCTTCTTCTTCCTCTTCTTCTTCCTCTTCTTCTTCTTCTTCTTCTTCTTCTTCTTCTTCTTCTTCTTCTTCTTCTTCTTCTTCTTCTTCTTCTTCCTCTTCTTCTTCTTCTTCCGTTGAACCAAGATACTCGTTTCCTCTCAGACCAAGGAGTTTCTGTACTCCTTTCTTCCTTGTCCGCGTGTATCCCAAGGAACGATCCGTCGTTCCATTTCTTCTTTTCTGATCTCCTCTCAGAATCGCCTCTTCGAATTTTTTTCTTCTTCTTTCCGTACGTACCCTTTTCCTCCATCCGTGGATACGCTTTTTGCCGAGCTTCGAGTAATTAGCGTTTTGGATTTGAGTAGCGTGTCAATTTTTTCAGTCCTTCGTGTTCTCAGGTTGGCTCCTTTGGGAATCTTCTCCGTTTGGATCGGCCTAGCGCTTTCTTCCTCATGGTTCTGAAGCTTCGTCTGTGTCAGCCAAGTTACTATATTCGAGTGACTGAGGGTTAACAACGTTGCTGGTTTGTGCTGAAACTAACACGTGCCGCCGGCTATTTTATGCAAAATCTAACGCGCGCCACCGGCTATTTTATGAAAAAAAAAAAAACTAACAATTTAACTTCGTTCGTGAAAACACTATCTCGCTCGTGGCTGGTCATCATTTTGTTTTACATTTTGTACACGAATACACGAGTCTACTCGTGATCAATCAACAATGCGTTAAGTGAACTTGACTACTAAGGAGAAACGTGGAAAATTGAAAGAATAATATTTCAAATCACGTAACCAACAGGTTTGCACTAGTAAATTGCTTTCGAGTAACGGAATTCAGGTAGCGCGATTAATGTCTAGCGAATTAATATCTGGAACAGAACTTTCGCCACAGATCGTGTTTTGCTACTTGTACTTTCTGACAATATACGACAATATACTTTCTTTAGAAATGATAACTGTCTGAGATTTGCTTTTGTGTAAACGAACATCGAACACGTCAATTGTATGTTCATTTGTTTCATTATTAATCAGATGTGATTTACTCGAACAATGTTCATCTATCATTGAAGTATATAACGTTAGTAGAGAACGTATTAGACTGACTAAACTTTACTGCAATTCATTTTCCCTGGGAACTCGTGTTTCGCGACCTTTATTTTACATCAACCTTGTATCCCGATGTGAACCACACAATTGTATTTCAAACCTGATCAAGTCAAGTTCTTGAGCTTACAAGAGAAAGTTGAGATTGTTCGTAGATCGTACTTTAGATAAAACGATATTTGAAAAATATGACTGATTAAACAGAGAAAGAGAGAGAATTTATGACAAGATGGTTTATTCAAGCGTGGCTCTTAACAGGTTCAGTGTCACATGGACTATCGTTGACTCACGATTGTTGCCGGAAATTGGTACTGGATTAAACGAGTAAAATCAGAAAGTTAACATACGTTAAATTGCCATTTTCCTCTAATTAACCACTTTAGCGCTGCTTCTTTATGTAGACTTAAATTCTAATAAAATATGGATAATATAAAGGTCGTTTCGTGTGCCACGAATTAGCCATATTCTTTTGGAAGCTACCATGGTCTCTACGTTTACCATATTTTTTTTAAATAATTCGTACATTAAAAAATTTCCTGGGTGGACCAAAGGATGTTCTTAATCTGCCCCAAATGTCAAGTTTACGTTTCCATGAACTTATTCCAAAATTTCAACTCAATTAGAAAAATGACACGATTTCAATTCTAATTATTCATAATGGCCAATAACAAAGTATATATTTAATAAAGGTATTTAATATCTTCGTTTTAAATCTTCCTCGCATCCAATATACGTATTTTATAGCAAGTATATTCTTTAATGCGATTGTTAATTAACGATATATCAAAATTTAACGAATGATATTGATCTATCAAATTCTTAAGATGCACGAGCCTTGTACCTTGCTGAATTTTCTTCATCAATAAGCAAGCATCGTTGCCGAATTTATTTCGTACCTTCTCTCCCGGATATGATGCACTTACTCACCTCTCTGACCGCCACCTTTTGTTCACCTCCGATCCTTTTCTTTTTCTTATCATCCTCGGGTCGCTTCCTCCTCGTCCAGCGGACGGTCAAACGCACTCTGCCCTCCTCCGTATGGTCAGGATCCTCCGCCTCTCACTACGGTACCCTCGCCTCTTCCTGCTTTTCGTTTTTCTTCTCTCCCTCGACTCCTCGTTCCCCAGCCTGTGTCCCTTCTCTGCTTATCTGCACCCACCTTCGCGTACGATGCTCAACGTCGATGATCTTTCTCCGTCTCCTTCGCAAAGACACGACGCGCTTCTAAGTGCTAACAATATGCACTCCACGAGTGAAAGAAATTGGTTGCTCGGGAAGCTTCCAAATTTCGAAAATTTATCGCCGAATGTTCGAGTCGACAATCCGTTTCTGTTCCTTTGTTTAATTTGTCCTTCTCGATTTTTCTTGGTTCTTCGATTTTTACTGGCTCGTGATTTGGGAGCAAATGAATTTCTAATTTCGTTGAACGATGTTTAGGTTCGATTCGTAGCAAAAATATTCTATTGCGACGGTGACCATTTAATTCTGAGCTCTTTCTATTTTTGTACAATTAGCGGGATATTTGTAGCGATTCATAGCGAGGAAATGTACTATCAATTTCACTCGATTTAAGTCCCCTAATTTACCAAAAAACTGTTCACTGTGCCGCGTACGCATACATTGTACGCACATAAGATTTACAATGTTACGAAACGAATAACATTTTCATCATTTTGTTACGATCTTTATGTAATATAACGTGAACTCAGTTCATCGCTGCAAGACTTGCATAGACGACATTCGTTGTCTTCCTCCCACAGCTTTCTACCTTCTCTCTCTTTCTCTGTTTCTTTCTCTGGTTTCGCCTTTTTTTTAATTCATTCCTCTCGACCACGACTATCGGTGTACAGGGAAACATCTGAAAAGATGAATTTCGCCCGGTGTCCCCATCCTATGCAAACATCCCGGTTATTTGTACGGTATTTCCGCATCTCAATAGAGAACGTTATTCCGTTTCGAAATCATTTTACTTGGTAATACGATTTTCTGTTTACTCTGTTTTCTTTCGCGTATGAAATTGCGCATGAAATTTCACGTTCCTCCCGAGTACGTCTCGCAATTTTCCTTTTTCATATCGTATCTTCTTCTCTTCGTAAGTATGATAGAAATTATTTCCAAACAATTAACTCGGATGCGTCTACTATCCTCTTGCAGTAAAAGTATGATTCCAATTCTGTTTTTCAACTTGTGATAGCACACTTCGTACTTGATGCTATTCCTCGATTAATATAATTTTTTAAACTCTTCGTTCTGAAATTATTTAACAGCCGCAAATATTTATCTATAATTTTTTTATGACCATTGTGTGACAAATAAAAATTTCATACAAATATTCCTACTACAGATCGTCTTCTAATTATATCTAAACCGGTAAACAGTAACTTAACAGATTAATTAGCTTGCTGAAGTTTGAACGTATTCGAGTTAAACAATTTTTCAGTCAATTTTCGTTGATTTCTAAAAATGTATATTTTATATTTAGCTTTCAAAGCAAAATCTTGTTTCGTCGTCCTTCGTCGCGCTTCTCGGAGATCGTTGCCATTATTAAAGCAAAAATATATAGCTGGAACAACGTCTAACCAGATTTTAAGTCATGCAGCAAAATGTATAACTTGGCGAGGAATGGCCAACCGCGAGCAGGCAACTGGTGGTTGATGAAAAATGAAAATATCCTTGATCTATGCAGCGTGTCCAATGAAATCTAGCTTTACGTCTTGAAATCTCAACACTCCGCTTTCTCACGTACCTCTTTCTTTGAACAATTTTGGGAATTCACTTAGTCAACTTTCACACGTTAGACTTAATTCATGTAATTAAAGAATTTGTAGCTATGACGAACTTATTTAATGAAATCCTGTCTGATAATCCTATCCGATCCTAGATATCCTAAAGGATAAACATCTACCTGCTCGTGTAAGTAACTTGCTAACTAAATATCTAAATCAAATATTCTTCTATAAATCTTCCATTCTACTCTTTTCTCTTCTTTTTCTTTTTTGACGATCGTGCGTCGTGGTAGTTGTCTATACATTTTTGTTTAACGATTCTCTTATCACGAAGAAATATAAAAAGTGGAAACATCTTAATACATACTCCATACACGCAGTCGATATCTGTATTTTCCAGAAACCTGTCCCTTGTACTCTTATCTCTTCCATCTAGAATTCCCATAACAGAGGACGAGGCACGATCTTTGTCAGAAAGTCAGCGAGGTTCGGTCTCGACCAGCAACCCCGCTAGACGATCTCTATTACGCAATCTCCGTTATCGGACATCGTGAAACCCCATGAAATTTTCTGAGGTAACCGGCGCAGCCACTCCATCGCCTAAGGCTTCGGCAGAAATCGCGTGGAACCCGCTCAGAATTAAGGCGACATCGTGCTGCCATGTCGCGAACGTCTGTCACGATAAACCGAAAATGGAAGTTAATGATCTCTATCTAAGGACACTTTGCGGTACGAAAAATCTGTCAGAAAAGTTCCTGAAATTTCTTGATATACTCCCAACGCTTTTTTCCCCTTTAAATCTCAGTGCCCAATAAAATACCATCGGATTCCTAACGACAACTTTAATCGTCATCGAGTACGGATAAAGTCATTCTAACGAAAAGTTGATATTTCAGCGGACTCGCCATCCTCGTCTCGTCTTTACTGCCAGAGTCAAACTAAGTTTCTCCCGGGTGGCAAGAGCAGAACGATCGAGTCTGTAAATAATTCAATCATCAACTACTCTCAGCTAGAATTTACAGCACGCTCTGTTCTACGAAGCGGCGCGGCGTGAAAAACTTGCTCGTGGCTCGTTCCGTGTTCACCAAAAAGAGAAAAAAGAGGGACGAAGTTCGATCGGCTTGCAGCAACTGCACGCACTTTCGACCGAGCTTTGAAAGAGTCGTGGGTGCTGTGTCGATCCACGGAAAAAGTATGTAACTTGACCGATAAGAAAAGCAAATCAACTTGCAAACGTAGAACACGAAGAAGAGCGTGCCACGAACAAGTCTATCCATCTTCTTTCGTAGAAGCTGGCCAACTCAAACTATCTAGAGACTCGTGCACGCTCTTGAGAGTCGATAGGAGAGCAAAAAACGCGCGAGACGCAGCAACGATCAAACAGCATCTTAGAACAATCCCTTCATTTTTATTCCCAGTTCAACTAAGGATGGATCGAGCTTCCTAAGACTCGGCAGGCTCAAAGCGAGAATGCGACTTTTACAAAGCGCGTGGATTTTATTGGAGCAATCCGCTGGAAGAACGCAGCTCTTCGAATATTGATGTGCAGGAAATTCTATTACGATGGATTCTTGCAGGAGATGTACGTCTGTCTCTGCCTCTGATCGAATCTCTGCTTTTCGGTTGTTCTGCAACTTGAAATTTGATATTTAGTGATTTAGAATTCGAGATTTCCCTTTGGCAGTGTAATCTTTCGAGACGTTCGAATGTTCTTTCTTATTCGTCCATCGTGTTATTTGAAGGATGATTCAGTCTTTCTTCTTTCCAGATATTTTTTAGATTACTCCAGAATCTGTAATTCAGTAGTACGATGGTCTAGAATCTGAGATTTTTCTCTGGTAATTGCAATTTCTTTGGAATCTTTTGCCTAGTTTTGTCAGAAATACAACTCATTTTTTACTTATTAGATATTTTTGAAATAAGGAAGAATATGTTGAATTTGATGCGGCTCGGATAACACGATATCGTTTTCAATGGCAATTACAATTTTCGATAACGATACAAGCGGTACAGCGTTAAAAAGATTTGAAATTTTTCATTTTTCTTTTTTTGTCTTCCTCGCCTCTTTTGTCTCTTTTTGCCCCAATTGTTGGCCGTGCGCCGAATTTTGCATTTTTCAGGCTACAAAAAGGTATTCCAACTGACTCCGCTCAATTTGCGAATACCGCTCCCTTTGAAGTCTCTCTTTCCGCAGGACGATCCCATTGAAAATCGCTGTCTGTCGGTGAAAAGCTCGTGAAATGTCAAAAGTGCGGAACCAAAAGTACAACACGTGACTCGAAATTTCGGTCCGCCAAACGCGAATAGATTTTATTCTCTTCCATCCTCTATTTTTTTCTGTATCTTCTTCTTCTATTCTTTTATTTTATTCCTTCAATTATAAACATCCTGATGCCGTTCCAACTTTCTCGAACGAAAAAAAGAAAAAGAAGCCGTCCCAAGCGCTTGTTTAGCTTTTTCAAGTAAACCTGGCTTTTGCTGCACGGTACGATCACAGGAAATCGAACAGCAATTTGGAAGAAGGAACAGAAAAGTTTGTTCGTGGTGAGAACAACTTCGTTGATAACGTTAACTCATCGTGAAGAACTTCGATTTTCAAGCTTCTTTCAGAATCGGATAATTAGGTTCTTGGCCACCAGCATCAAAAAGTTGCGTGCTCCCTTTAGAGCTGAATCGATTGTGCAACTGATTGTAGAATACGAATGAGAAAACGTGACTTTCATTCCGAGGTATTAAATTGTTCGGAAAATTCGTGGCAACAGTTAAGAAGAACTTAAAAGAAATGTATTTCCATTATATCTTTTGTACCTTTCGACATCTATAAGTTCGCCAATCTTTTCTTCAAATATCGAACACGAATTTCTTCAAATGGCTTTTACAAGCTTTTAGTGTATTAAATTTATCAGTCGTATCTTTCGAATATGTTTCGTAAAGATCACGATAAATAATAACGAAAATCCTATATTAACTTGCCTAGTGACTATCAAAACGTTGTAGTACGCTTCTAAGAATCGTTGAAGATAATAAGATCGGCACGCTCGAAGATACAAGAAACTTGATGATTTACCGCAGTGTTTTGTAATCAATTTCTATCGACTAGGTCAAACGCTTGAATAGGTGAGACATAATTTTTATAATTATTCGCCAGTAAATAATATAACATAAATAAATACGATAATAATATAAATAATTGCCAAGTGACAATCGATTCTTTTTTTTAATTAATTATACAAACTAACAAGATACACAGTTTTATCCTAATATGAATGAACTCGTACAGATTTCTTCTACGTATTAAGAATTTGGATGAAAATCGAATCAAAGTATAGACGCGTGGCGATCGGTCGCCACGCGATTTCTCACCTGGTTCCATGATCTCTCCCGGACCTAGGCCAAAACAATCGATCGAAGTCGCTAATTTATATTCGCGCCAGCCCATTCACCATCAGAGGGGACACGGTTAATCGAGTTTGTCGTTAATTGAACGAACGCAATTCCTCCTGGTCGGCGCCGCCGACAGAGCCCCGCAGACAAACAGATAGACAGACAGTTTGTTCGGTCCGTTTGTTCGTTCGTAGCCGTGTCTACGTAGATGGCTAATTGTGACGTCCATGAGAGAGAGAGTGAAGAGATCGTTACGTCGTCCATCACCCATTTATGGCCGCGTAGCCACCTGCTTCTCTCGTCGTTTCGCATGAAGATAGAGCCGTTTCGAACGAAAACCCGACCTCCTGTGAGTATCGAGTATTTTGTAACGAGTCGCTACGGTATAGAATCTACACGATCAAGCAACTGGCCAGGATCAATTTCATTTTCTTCCTTTTTCTTCCTTTTTATCCCGTGTCGGTGTGCGTATACCTTTTTTCTATTACCGGATCTCGTTCCTCGAACGCTGCCGACACACGATGAAGATGATCGATGGGGACCCACGCGCGCGATCCACGAGACAGGATCAACTAGACGAAACTTAGCGGTGATCGTTTATTGATGACGCGTCGAGTGCCTCTGGAGCTTCGCTCTCTTGAATTGATAATACCGGGAATTAACGCGATCAAGGGCGCGGGTTTAAGGAGCCATAGAACGTGGTTTAAGGTTTCCTGATGGAAATTCGAAGAGCTTGAGGTTGCATGGTGCGAGAGATTAGAAAATTATTGCAACGCTTGGCTATAATCTTTGATAAATAGACCGCGAATTTTTACGTGTTGTGATTATGTTATTTAGTGGTATATTAATATATATATTAATATATAAAAATGTAAAGAAATGTAAATATATAAAAATGTAAAAAATATTTTAAGTAGAGTAATGATTATCGTGATTTTCAGGAGAAGCTCGAGAAACTTAAGACGAGCAGGTGTAAAGGATTAGAAAATTATTCTAACGCGTGTTAACACGACGAATAAACGTATGGTTTTGCAAATATTTTCTGTTCGTTTATTGCCCACGATCGACTCGTTCCTTTCTCTGTCCATTCTAATTAATTATGAAATCTTCTTCGCGTGTTTCATCCGATTACATGAATTTCTTAGAGCATCTGTTCGCTTCTTCATAAAGCCTGCTGCTGGCGTTCTGTTCTAATTGCACCGCACATATTTCATCTCTGGGACAAATATCTCGGTAGGTGCCGTGCAATCGAGCAGAGAGACGATGCCTTTTCTATTTGTCCTTTGAAATGGCGAACCTCCGCGACCTGTCTTCCTCGATTTCGATTGTCAACCACATATATCATCCATGACAAATATCTTCTCTTGATGTTAGTAGAATCTTTGGTATCCTGCTTCTCGTTTCCTATCTTGTCGTTCGCGTCTTCAGAATATTTTGTGTAAATGCTATGACGCGATAGTTAAGAAATTTAATAACAATCTTTAACGGATAATATTAAGAATTAATATGCAGTAATCGATTAGTGGATAATTTAATGGATAACTAAATTAATATCGTATTAACACAAGTGGACTTTTAAATTGACTTCAACCGTGCAACCATTCGACGAAAGAGTTAATCTGACAAAATGATCGTAGCATGATTACGTTAATCTTTAATCGTGTTTGTTCAAAAACAGGTTCTCTAATACCACGATTATTGCACCATCGTTCTCGTTATAAACTGCGTTAAACCTTTTGCACCGTTCAATTCTAATGCACTCTAAATGTACCCAGCATAAACTACCATAAACTGCATCGTGGTTAACCGAATACGTGAACTATGAATCTCTGAACCGTGTGAATCTACAGTATCGTTCGAGAGAACCTTCCCTCGACTTATAACAGAAGATTCTTTTAAATTTCTATATATTATTTTAATTAATCTTCAATTATCAATATGTATCATATTCAACGGAATCTTCTTGCACAACATTCATTTCTACGTACAACGAGATAACAATAAAACGCTCGAATTCGTTCGAAATTATTAATCGTTACAATTTATCCGAATCTCTTTTACTCCGTGCAATGCAATATTCCACATTAATCGTCAAAGGTACATACATTCTGTCGAATGAAATTCACGAAAATCGTTCTCAGCTAAATATCGCAAAATTAAATAGACCCGCATAGTTAGCACGGTCGTCTGTCGAATCTTAAACCAGGCGAATTTAAAAGAAAATTTTGTCGAACGTTTCCATCGATCGAAATTAAGTTCTACATGGAATCTAGTGGACAGACACAGAAGAAGGGATGAACGCAAGAAACACAGAGGAGTCAGAGAAGTCGGAAAAGTCGAAGATGAGGAAGAAATGCAGCTTTAGCGTGCTAGCTTACTTATCAAAACGATACAATTACGACGCGGTAGTCGACGGTTTTACATAATGCATATCGAGCTACGGAGTAATGTTCAGTGCACGCACCGCGGTGGCACTAATTTCCGTGAATCAACAGCGCCAGGAAGCTCTTCTTGCGCGACCGCTCAAGGAGAAGTAACCGCGTAGTCACATCGGTGATTAGTGATGGGACCGATCATGGATCATTCACCGTCATAATCTTCGTCAAATCATCTCTTCTCGAGTCTGCTTATACCTTTAAATTTTTACCATCTTCGTTCCTCTATTATTTTGCAATTATATTTCTCTGTTTTGAAATTTCCACTTTTGGGATTTTCAAACTCCTATTTTTATATCTTTCGAAACTTTGCTCTAGCTATCTATGTGTCTATATCTAGAAAAATTCGCCGGTACTTCAGCTTCCATCTTCGTGTTTTGAGATTTCCAAAGTTTCCTGTAGAATTGCATCTAACATGTACCTTCGCCGATTTCATACACAACAACAATCGTTACACACAGCACTGCGCTTCAGCTGTTCTTCTCTCTGATTCTCTACTATTATAGAAATACCAGAAAGTAATTTCCTTCTCTGCGACATATATCTTCTGAACTATCTCTCCTAACTTCGTATGGAAATTTTCTTTGTATTAACGTTCCTTAAAATATCGTACTCAACGATAGCAAACCACATGCAGATTAATTCAACGAAATATCGAAGAACTTTCCTAAGAAGAAAAATACAAAAGTTATTAATATCCAGACGTCAAGAACTTGTGAAAAATAGTGAAAAATATTCAATCTCCTACATACAATTTCTTAATAAAATACAAACCGATCTTCTTAGTATCCCTATAAATAGATATAATTTATGTATAGAAATGTCTTGTCAGAGTACCGTTCCAGCCTGAACATCGTTACCAAACGATCTACGTGTGACTTCAACTTCTGAAAACTAACTCTTGAAATGAAGAGATTTTGGTCGGTATGACGCGCGAGGGTATTGGTCCCATCACTATCGGCGATGATCGGCAAGCACACGGCAGGCGGTCGGCTTCTTTCCCGCAGCTTCTTCACAGGGCGACTCTCGATCCATGTTTCATGAGGCTCCTCGTGCTCGAACTAGAGAGAGGGCCGGCCACGTACAGGCACTTACAAGCCGAGGGAGGCAGGCCGGTGTTCTGAATCACTGGTACTTAGGCGATTCTTTGTGATCGATGCACTCGCGACACCACGGCGCCACCCTTACCTTTTTCTTTTCGCGATTATTATTGTCTTTATCCACTGAGAGTGAGAAAGCTCGTTACGGATGTTGTACGAGTGTTCCTGGTCGAAATTGCTCGCTGCATTTGCGATATCATGAGGTCAATAAAGGAAGTATAAGGAGATCTTCTTGGTAGTAGGATAAGACGATGCTAATGTTCAACAGAATGAGAACTTCTGTTTGAAGTTGGAGATTTTTCTGACGTATCGTAATGATTTTCATAATCCGAATTATTCACGTTTCTTAGATTAACGTTACGCTCTTCGTATTCGTCATTTGTCATTTTTATTCAAGATCGTATAAATTTACGACGCTGCATTTTGGTCTTCGATCGCTCTTTGTAAAATGATACTTGTACGGATGGAAACTTGTATTTTACTGTTGCATCGTTAAACTGAAAGATATACTTCGTCGTGACAAACTGAGAATATCGGAGAATATGAAAGGAAGAATCGTAATCGAATATAAAATACGCGTACGAAATATTGATTAATAAATTTCTTGAAACGATTATCATTTTGACTACTTGTTTGTAGCATTAGGAATTATTAATATAATATATGTAGAGTGTAGTATAAACCTAATCATCGTAAGTATAAACAGAGATGTTTGCCTTTGAACGCGAATGTGTAAATCAACATAGTACGTCGTATCTTTAAAAAAGATATTCCACCTAAAGAATCGACGATAGCTTCCAGCGCATCTAAACTTCATCCGAAAAGAAGAAAAAACAAACGACACATCGAAATCTAGAGCAACCCATTTATATAATGTATTTTGTAACATTATTTTTGGAAGCGACATTTCATTTTCACCAAAGCATTTTCTCTTTTCCTCGAGCCGACAAAGGGATGAGTCAGGTTGGCTACAAGCCCCAGGTACCCGGGTTAAACGAAAAATTCGCGCACGAAACGTGCGTGCACGGTTGCAATGGCCGCGATGAATAATGGACAGGCGGAACATTTGAGGCAGGGATGTCGTGCAGGCCGAATTCGTAGAAGAGCATCGTCTCATACACGCGTCTACTGCGAAATACAGGTGCGTACGAGCAATATAATCCCGAGGATTTCAGGGAATCATCGACGAATTCGACGAAGCCTTCTTTGCGGTGGATGGCGAGAGGGTGTGCGTGACTTATTTTCGCCACGTGTCCCAAACGTGCGTTTGCGAAACGATCACCGATTTCTGATCGTTTGTCTCGCCCGATCGACCATCGATCTACGCAAAGAACAGCTGAAAGTACATCTCTTGTTATCGCCCACTGAGTTCTCGGTAATCCAGATGAAATTACTCGAGATTTTGCAATTTTCTTTATGATTCTGGTTCCATGTAGCATAATTTAACAGGAAATAATTCCTTCGTTTTTATTATTAATTGTTAGAATTTTAATTGAGATATTTGTTTGAGTAGTATAGTAGGAGAGTAGTGTAGTTTGTGATATGTTGACATATAGTTTTATAGTTCAATACGTTTACTATGTTTAGTCAGACAGTATGACTAGAGCCAGCATTCTTTTACATCTAATTTACCATGATGTTTCCAACAATATGAACAAGATTTACCTCACAATACCTTTTCCGATATAAAAAGTACGCTTTAAACTTCTGGAGCGTCAATATATCAGGCAAAATTAATCTAAATGTGTAATATATAAAGAATACTGCCAATATTTAAAAAACTTACTACAAACGCATTAATAAACTCGTGTTTATACGCCAATATCGGTTCTTCCTAGTATACTATTTAAGTTTCGGAGGAAACGAGATGAGACGAACATCGGTATCGCATCGCGTAAAACGAGGATGAAAAATTCGTCTGACAGGAAGCCGATGATGCGTTGTTACAGCTGGCATATTCTTCGATCCTCGATACAACGTTCCGCGATGAGAGAAATTTAAACGAAACATGGAATGGGGTCAGGAACTGATGTTTGTGTAAACGCGGGGTTGGGCTTCCCCAAGTGGAAACTCGCATTAATCCATAGCTCGCTACTCACTTGATATGTACTACGTTTTTTTTTTCCTCCTGCCGAGTTTTCTCCGTCGCTTTTTCGCCACCCCCTTTTCGCTTCATTTCTCTTTCGAACGTGCTATAACATCCTGCTACCTACTGCGCTGCGGTGGCATACGACTGAACAAACTGCTGCACAATCCGGCTGATACCGCGAGAAATCTCTGTATTTGTGTGCATGACAGCTTCGAAATTACTTGAATAATACATCTCATTTGCTGTATCTTTCTCTCCTCCTCTGCCTGTCGCTGAATTGCATTTTGTCTTTTTCTGAATTGGATCGAGTCTAATGCTTGCTGTCGATAGAGTTTTAGTTATATTAAAATTTTGAGAAACTTAGTGCGGGAAACCCTAAGTTTCAATAACTTAACGATTCTTTTTTGTTTCGTATATGTATACCATAGATTAAATTTAATGTAAAGTTAAAATGGAAATGTGGCGTCACCTGGTATGTGGGAAGATAAAATCGTTTAATCTCTTTGCTAAGATTGTTATCCTTCCTATCTTTAAATTTATCTTAAACATCTTAACGAGGCTTGTAATTAAATTAAAATGTACAAGAAGCTTGTTCTTAAAAGTGAGCAAAATATACGCGCTCTATTTTATCTTTAAGCGTTGATCTAAGGAACGAGGTACGTAATAGATACATCATCCAATCCCTTTGTCATTTTAATTCCGCCCTAAATCCACCTTAACGTTTCAGTTTCCCAACACATCATTCCCAATGTTACCGATTCAGTGTAGGAAAAGATTGTAAATGGTTTAATTCAAACCACTGACCAGGTACAACAGTTCTATACTTCGTCTATGATTCAAACCATGTATTGTGAAAAACGTAAGAAATTATTATTATCAATAATTTATTAATATTATATCATTATATTAATAATAACTGTTAGTAACAACATAATATTATGTAATAAGTTTCACGATTTCGAGTTTCAAGACTTATCTGTACTATTTCCTGCAGTACCGACCGTCGATCTTACTGCATGCAGTTCGACTATAACCACGTATCGGATACGCGTTCGAGTTTGAACAGGAAAACAAAGATGCATGCGACTCACCATTAGATGCAGATCTGATTCAGAGAACGTTGTCATCGATGCTGTAATAACCCAGAAAAAGTCAACATCGAGGCCGTCATCCAAGGAGATCATAGTTAAAGGAAACTAGGAAATTTGTAATAGGATGTGAAATATTATTAATCCTTAAAAATATAGTACTTTTCATATAGAAAGTTTCAGATAATGAATGAGATTGAAATTTTAATAATAATAAGAATTTTATAAAATTGAAAGTTCGTTATTTTAAATATTATTTTAGTAAAAAAATAAATATTTCTAATTTTTCAAATTAATTATTACTGAAACAAAATATGAAGAATAGACTTACATTTTTAACCTTTTGTAACGCCATTAGGTCTTGCCAAGATTATAGGCAGGAGTGAAGATCGTGTGAATAATCTATAATAAAACGTGAAATATGATTTATATCCTGTATATTGTTCTTATAAATGGTATTATGATTTAAAAAGTTTGATATAACGAAATAGAACTTTGTTGAATTTAGATCGAAAAGATAAAAAAATATAAATAAATTTATAAGATTAAAACCAATTACAAAATAAAATTTAAATTACAAATTTTATTCCAAGAAGTTATAATATATAAACTACCATGGTTTGGGGATGTGTTGACACCACATCCATCTATACTTTCTAATTTGTTTGGGAATATTCGAGTTCTCCCAACCCCGTGTGGTGAATCGAAATTTTCCACGTCGAGATCTTGAAACTAAATAAACATAAAAAACATTCAATGTTTTGTACATAGGAATACCTAAGCGATTTCTTGGAAAAATTCTAAGAAATATTTTCGCTGCAAATATCTTACCATCTACAGAATACATTACGGCTATCAGTAGACCGTCAGAAGTTCTAACAACACAATCGAATATATGTTTGCCAATTTTTACAAATATAACAAATGATAAACTTTTTAAATGCGGTTTAACGAACTTTAGTGCCTCTAATTCCATTTCAATTTACGCCATTTTAGATTGTAGAGGGCGCATTGATACCTCTAATTCTTTATACATTTTGGGACATGGGACGCAAAGTCTCATAAGGTAATAATAAAATAAGTACTACGGTAAGGGAGAATAAGTACTTTCCAGCGTGACGCGGTGTGGCGCGCATGACGTGATCAAGGCAGCACAATCGATTTAGTGATAGCGACTCTGTCTACTATAAGTTTTTCTAACCTCAAAGTAACGTATGAGCTGTGCGCGTAACAAAAAAATTAGAGTATTAAAATCAAACATTGGAGAAAGGAGATGGACGATGCCGAACTTCAGGAAGAGGAAAGAGAAGTTCTTCTTTCGATATATGAAGGAGATTCGGCTTTTAAACAGTTGACACCTACTACGTTTCAGTACAAGGTTTGCTCTTTCCAAAAATTGCGAAATATAATCACGATTGTATTCTTAAATTATAAAATATAATTCTAATTTCTAATTTTAAAATAAATCAGTATCGATAACGAATAAATCGTGTTTATTCAAATTTTATGACTTCTAAGTTATAGTCCTTACATATTGTATAACATTGACTTTATATATAGTATGGAGAGGACAATGATATGAAATCATTTCTATTGGAAATTTCATGGGGCACAACATATCCATCAGAGAGGCCTACCATTAACATGAACACATTTTATAACAAGCACATGTAAGTGGAACCATGTTGTTCACTGACTATTCTTGCAGTCTGTTGCTTTTATTAAAGGTGAATGATTGGAATACAGTGTGCAAGAAGTAAAAGACAAGGTGCTGCAGCATTTGGAAGCAGAGGCGGATCAGTGGTTGGGAAGTGCTATGACTTATACGTTATTCCAATATGTACAAGAACATTATACTGAGTTGATCTCAGCACAACCAGACTCTATAGTTGATTTAAACTTACAAACCAACCAGCTTAAAATAACAGATGAAAATCAACAGGTAAGAATTAGTTATATTAAACTATAAATTTATTTGATATATATGAAAGAGGACCAATTTTTTATGCAAAGTTGGAGGAAATAACAAAAAAGCCAAAGAAGGAACATTTAACTAAAGCTCAGAAGCGTAGACAATGGAATAAGGCAGATGGAAAAGGAGAAAGGCCACGAGGATGGGACTGGGTGGATATAGTAAAACATTTATCACAGACTGGCCCTAAACAGGAACAAGAGTCTTAGTTCAACTTCATTGAAATATTTGTACAGGTTAAAGGCTTGTTATATTTTTATAAATTATTGGAAATAAACTGGTTTCCATATCAGTTTTACTATAATATATCACCTGTGATAAAAATTTGTAAGAAAATATTTATAAATAATTTTTTCATTGCCAACAGATAGTTACAAGATATGCAAATAAAATTACTTAAATAATTAACAATTATAAAATTTTATCGAGGTAAATAATATGGAAGGAACGATATTTTAATTTCCGATGTCCTTGCACTTCTTTTTTATCATTTTATGACTTTTTATAAAAATCTCCAACCTGCTACTGGTAATAGGTTTGTTTCTGTCATCCATCCTAAAAAAAAAAAAAAACAATATTTATGAATAAAAAGAATACCAAACTTCTATCACATAACAATAAAATTATTTACCTTTACTTTCAAGATCACTAATAAAGGCTTTGTATTCGCCCGAGATCAATAAATTCGTAGCGTAAATGCTCTCTATGGCTTTCGATGATTGTATACGATTATTTGTATTGGAATACCTTTTATTAAGTACATAAAGTCGCATTAAAGGATACGACAGATCGCTCACTTCGGGTTTTACGAAAACATCCTGGAAAAACGTAATACTTCAAAATATAAGCATTAAAATTCATTTATATAATTTACTTACAAGTGGCACTTTTAAAGACATACAAATAAACAAGCCGCAAAGGCAAGCATGGAAATATGCTTCCAAGACATCATAAGGCTGCGCGTCTTTTTTAAGACATATAAAAATAGTTTTGTTTTGTACATCAATAGAAATCAAGTATTTTCTATCTAAGAAAAGCTTCAATGCAAGCTCGGTATCACTTGTTAAAATTATATCCTCTTTTATAAGAGCCGCGAGAGAAACACCTATTTTTATATTGAATCCACATATGTTCATTGCTGCAAAGATATAATTAAAAAACAACATGTAGTAACTTAATGTTTAAAAGTAAAATACAACATCCTTACTCGGTTTTGTTAATAATAACACTGATTCCTTTTTGTTAACTTCTTCGGGTTTTGGAATGACTTCGTTCGAAATATAACTTTTTACTATTAAAGCTAAGCGATCTTCGTTTAAAGAATTTAAGCATAATGCTTTTACAGCCATGTAATTTGCATACAGATGTATCATCACGAGGAAGAGATACAGTTCCATTATGTATCTACATACAGATTATACATACCATTGGTACATCGATAATATCGTTAGCACGCTTTTCAATAGAATTAAATTCATATATTACGAAAACAATAGATATATGTAATTAAATATTTACCGTCCATTGTGAAAAATTGAAAGTATTAGAATACCAACAAAGGATGCTATTAAATTTACACATGTTTCTTGACTTCCGTCTTTAGCAGATACATCTGCCAAATTATTTTGTAATGCCTGTAATGCAAATTAATATATTATAACTAATAAAATCAAATCTATTTTAGGCTTTTTGTACCTGATGCTGTGTAAGCGCTGCCCTTGTTGCCCCACCAGCAACACCAACAATCGATTTCATCGCTGTTGAAATGCACAATATTCCAAGTGAATAGGAAGAAAAATAGGGTAAGAATAATTCTAATCCCATTGCTAAATCATTAAGAATATCAGCAAAAAGTCTCCATTTTTTACATTGTCCATCTAAATCTGTCCTAATGAATGAAAGATAATTGCTGCTTTTGTAGATATTAATTAGAAGTATTGTATTCCTATATATGATTTTATTTACCCATTCCACCATGCAAACACAATACGACCGATCATTCCAGTCCCATCTTTTAATATCCATGTTATAGCTGCTGCTAACGGAGTTGCTGATGCTTCACCTACACCTACCCCTTGCATGATAGAATGTGTCGTAAGTGTACCCATTATGGTACTTGCAAATGCCTATAACAAATAAGAGAGCAGTGATAATGGTGTAATTTCATTCGTGAACAGTAGTTTCACTCATAAAATATAAATAACGTTTGCAGCATTCTATGCAAACTAACCTGAACTGTATCCCATATTTGATAAGAAGTGTAATCAGGGTGAACGCTGTCGGGATATCCTTGAGGTAAAAATACCTCTTTTACAATCGATATGAAACCAGAATAAAAAGACTTCGTTCTAGTTGTGTCTGATAACAGTTCGGTTATCGATTGCTCGTCTGTAGACCAAAACGAACGATAGGTTATGTAAACTAACAGTGATGTTTGTCATGTCAGAATACAGTTACCTTTTGATTTGACGAAAAACCTATCCTTCTCACCCCCGTAGGCCTCGGTGAATAGTAATCGTTCATGCATCTTGAAGTGCACCGAGATTACGTTGGTTTGATTTGAATGCACCGTGTGAAAACATATGCACTTTTATTAACGATCATAGTAGCTGTTACATCCTCTACGGGCGATTACACCTGCACTATAAATGCAACAAAATTCCCTAATATTCTACTCAGAAGATTTTATAATCGAATACTTTTGAAAAAAAACTTTCGTAATGTGTAAAAATATACAAAAAAGACAACAAAAATACAGTTTTCTTTTTTTTTACCAATCAATATTATGCCTTAATCTGAAAATAATATTAAAATGAAAAATCTTTTGTTTCATTATTCGAACATTTTTTATATTTCACTTTTGCAATTTTTTTGAGACATTCGTATCTGGTAAAATTAAAGAAACGTCTTCAATTATTCCATTCAATTCGTTTATACAGGCATCCAATCTTCTTTTTACATTCATTGCATCAAATTTTACGTTCTTGTATAAATTAATCTTTTGCATTTTGTTATGGAAGTCGGAAATTAGGTAGTTCCCACGAATTTCTGCACCACCACTCATTCGACTTGTCATTGAGTGTTTGAATGATTCACGTTCACCTTTCGTACCTTCTGGTAGGTCCGCTTTATATTCAGTCAGTTTATTTTCCATCATTTTGATTTCTTGCGATGTTTCCTTTTTAGGTTCGTTTTTAATTAATTTACTCATCTGACTGCCCTTTCCTCGAACTGCATTGTCTTCGCCATGTGCGTAAGTGTCTAATTGAAAAATTTGATCATTTTTCTGTTCTTTCATATTTTTAAATTTCACCCTTTCTACATCAGCATCAAAAATTCTGTGAATATTACTCTTGGATGAAAATTTCATTTTCTTATTCAATCTCAGATTATCTACCTTAGTATGCGATTCTGTTATGAAACAATTTAAAAAGTTTCGTTTCCTTTTACATTCCATTCTTAAGTCACACTGAACTCCGTGAGAAATTTTCTTTTTTCTTCTCTTCCGTACAATAGGCTTACAATCTGTTACTTGCAGTTTTTCGTTCGTACAAACATTATTTAAGTCTTTTACATGGTTAGACGTTCTATCATCAATTTTCGTATATTCTGTCATACAATCATTTATCGAATTATTTTTAATGAGACTTGTAAGATTCTTTGAATTTTCTGAATCAGTAACTTTATCATATCCTACATTATTTGAGGAAATGTCAAATTCACTTCTGCAACAAGAAGAATGTCTGCAAGCAGTTTCAGTTTTCTGAAACAACTTTTTTTCTTTATCAAGACTGACATTTTTAAGAGCACTGACCTCGTCTCGCAATTTTTGTATTTTAAGATTTACAACAGTTACAATTTCTGCAATCTTATTTAAACTATTTTCTCCATCTTGGGCCTTGCAATAACAACGATTTGGCGTTGCTCGTTCTGCGTTTGTTGACATGTTTATTGCTATTTTTATATGACGACATATTATACGTTCGAAATAAAACCTCCAAAATTATAAAGTCTATTTTTTAACATGAAAAGGTAATTTTTCTTCTGTGTTACATCGGATGTTTGTTATATTTTTATGTGAAAATAGGTTACAGGTTCCTTATGACATTATCATGAAGTAAATTGAGATTCGCACGTGGCTCATTTGTTCCTGTATTTAATTAAAAATGCAATAAATACATATTTTTTTTGGAAATTGCAAACATGCTGCATGTTTTATGAGGCGTAATATGTGCGAAAGGTATGTGAAGGAAATTTTAGAAAAGCTGGAAGAAATTGAGAAATTGCACGGGAAGTTGCGTCGTTTGGTACCTCGCGTAAAAGTCTATGAATCGGAAGGCACAAAGATTAATCAGTTCATTATGGAAAAAACGAACGATAACGCAAGATATTTTCTGGAACAAAACCCTATCGATTTCTGTCAGAGATTAGAAATTGCAAGAGAAATGTCTAAAGACTTGACAACCAAGGTAAAAAAATTATGCCAACCGAATACAAAGACCAGGAAATATTTCAGAAAGTTTAAACATTATTCTAACGAAAAATGGAAAAGTTTCAAAGATTATTTGTCGACCATGAATGCATCAGACATTATCTTCGGTAAAAAAAAACAATAATTATTAATACATTTAATATTAAATATATTAAAAATATAATAATAATTAATTGTTTAATATTCGAAATAGATAAATATACTTTGTTCGGTTATCGTTATTACAATTTCTAGTAAGTAGGGGCTCTCAAACATCAGAAGCCAATTTACCTAGGATGATTTCAGGAAGAACGTCTTCGACTCCTATTCCAAGAGTAAAGCAGATTTTTGGGAGAAGAAGATCCACGCTGAGAGATCTACCAGAACAGTTATTAGCGAGTTTTGGTTATTCTCGGGATTCTAACTCCGTAAATGAGAGTATAGTATTAATGCACGACCATGCTTTAGGTAAAGATGAGCCACATAAGGTGCAGAAAATGTCGATCACTCCAGACCAGGAAACTGAAACATTGAGGGTCGTTGCATCCGCAAGAAGAGTCTCGGTAGGAGGTAGCAATAAACGGTCTTCATAAATCACTATGAGAATACCTACCAACATTCAATTTGAGCAACGAGCATTTCTCTGATCATATCTAGAACATTGACGTGATCATTTTTTATAAACAATATCTATAACTTCCCTGGTAATCAACGCTTGACAAAATCCACGTAACGCATGCTTTTCTATCTATTTTTCCAATTATATTAACAACAATATGAATTTGCATAAAGAACCCCAGTGAAATAATTATATATACTGCGTATATTTAATATATATTTTTTATCTGTTTAAAACTTACCACCAGTGTTGCGAATATTTCGCATTACTGTACTATACTGCCATCTGAATCCGACTGGAGAATGAACATTGCCATACTCGAAGTGGCCAATGGAAAAGAACGGAAATGTTTGAACGAAACCTTAGAATGCGTGGGTTGGCAGATGGGGGTACCGGAAAGGCGGGTTGCACAGGAAGTCACGGAGGTTCAAACATAACATTACGATCACGAGTAAATCCTTCGATCGTGCTTAATTTAATCCCCTATGAATCGAGCTCGTTTGTAAATTAGAAGAAAACGTCTAAACTTGAATATTACAGGTTTACATTCAATAGTCATAACTTAGTATATCCGTTTACGTTTCATGTTTCCTTAATTTAATTTTCGCCTTTTCTTTGCCGTTTCCTAAACGATTGAAATATAATACAAACAACTTACGATTGCGCATGAAATTTAGAAAAGAATTTTCTAACGTAACTGCAACTTCAATCCTGCTTATGTACCATAACTGATCTCTTCGTTTTCGTTTCTAAGCGATTAAGGTATGACGTGAACGTGTTGTGATCGCATATCTAATTAAAAAATAGTTTTATAACAATTACAAATTCAATGCTGTTTACGTACTATAACTAATCTATTTCAATAGCGATCAAATAAATTCAGATATTACACCGCGGTTTGTACGCATTCCAATTGCATCGATGGGCTATTAGAGACTTTGCAGAAAAGTTGTGCCCGTAACGCGATTTTCTATAGCGTAAAAAGTGGAACTCTGACTTGCACATACTGAATTGTTGCTCGGGGCGATGAACAATCAGCACTGGTAATGGGTCTAACGGTTTTTCCTAAGAGAAAAAAAAGATGTGTTTTCAGACATAGGAGCAAGCATCGCAGATATTTCTGTACGCCGAAAAACTAGCAATCTTTTTCTTTGCGAAAGAAGCATTGCTTTTTTTATTAATTTTTTAATCTCGATTTTGATAAAAGATTTCGCCTTCGTACCTACGTTCGGTGTAATTAGAATATTTCGAAAACAACAGCAAGATTTGAATATGGCAGAGCGAAGAGAATCGTAACAGGATAAAACGTCTGCCAGTTTGAAGCTTCGCAAAGTGTATCACGGTATCAGGAGGATAACAGAGGCTTGGTTCTGAAAACAAGAAGCGTCTGATAAACAAACCGGGCGCACTTAAGCGAACCGGGTAAAAGTGCGAATAAACGAGCGTACGAAGAGCGTGCCGCCACCGTTCCCCGTGCCCCTCCCTAGGCCCCCTGCTCGTTTTCCAGTCAACGACTTCGTCGGATGGTGTTGCACTTGCGTACACTGTTGCATGCGGGAAATATGGTGTGCCGCATACACGCACGTGGGACGCGAAGGTGGGGCTATGTCTCGCAAGCTATTCCTGTACACTGTACACTGTACACCATGGAGTCGCAAGTAGCATAACAACGCGGCCCTATTCGTCGTTGTGTACGTTTCGTCGCGGCAAACAGATAGGGTGGTGGATTGATAACGCAACGACGTATTGGAATTTCGCGTTCTACTTTTTCAGCCTTCGGGGTTCAGCTTGTAGGAACATTATCCATATCCGTTTTCATTGATCGCCGATGATTCTAACGAATCGAAGAGAGAAAGGATTTGTCGAGTCGCATCGAACGTCGTGTCATGTTGGTCGCTCGTTTCGTCGTTAACAAGCACAGAGCGAGCTCGACGATTCCTAGAATGACCGTCATTGCCTCGATGTCCGTTTATGGTGCGAATGAAAGGACCGGAGGATTAAGGATTTTCCTTTTCAAATTTCGACCAGGCGAACGGATGAACACGTGTTTCGAAGCTTTGTGTTATTCGTAGCTGGGTCTTCCTCGAGTAAAAGGTCAGCATGTTTGTACAGCGAGTCTGCTGCGAGCAAATTGAACGTCGGTGATTTGTCTACGTACGCGTGTAGGATGCAAATGCGTTAAGAAATTCGTGGAATGTTTTTAAACACCTGGCGAAGCTGCTAGAAGCCTTCGATATGAAAGCTACGAGACAGCGAGTTTACGAAGGAAAATTAATATCGCGACGGCACGGGGCACGCGACTCGCCGAGTCACACGGTATTCTTCTCTTTTCCTTTCTTTCCTCTATCGTCTTTTGCCCCTCCCCACCATTCCATAGTTTTGTAATGCCTCTCTGTCTCTGGCACTTCCTGTGTTCCGCCACGTTCACCTGACTGCCGGCACCTGCCTTCATAACTATCTAGGTGTACACAGTGTATAGAAGCGACCGCGTATCCTATGGGACTTTAGTTTCCCCGCTCGTTTCATCAGCCACGCTGTGCTCTCTGGCTTGTGCCTACTGGCGCACACCTGGAAACACGTCGAGTGCGCTACACGCAGTCGATGTTACGCTGTCGTTCACCACGGCTGGACTATCGAGCTTTTCCTCTCCCGCTGATAACAGTCGCTCCTCGAACCGGCGAACCTACCTATCGACCATTAGTGTCCTCCGCGACCACAACTGGTTTCGCTTCTCCGCAACTACCATTTGGATCGAGAGGTTCGAATTTAGAAGTATATATATATTCGTTTAAGTAATTTCTCTAATTCCTCCAAGTTTCATATTTCTTCCATTTCTTTCATCTCTTCTTTGAAATTTCTTTTTGTCCCTTGATGTCGCCCTATACTGGGATTTCTTAAGAGCGAGTCCCAAGGGACCGAAGGTCGGCTTAGATCTCAAATGCCAGGTATTAAAATGTCTATTGCGAACTAAGAAAAATTTTTCGTGCAAGGAAAAACAGTGGAGCCTTCGTTTAGATAGTTTCCATTGGAATCGTCGATATTGTTTAATTAATAGGCGACGTTTCTATTTTGCATGTCCTAATTGAGAAGAAGGAAGAATATTCCGTGGAACGTTTCAACGAGGATGGCGTAGAAATTGCTGGTTCCGAGGGAGCGTGCCGAGCGATCCTCTTCCGTTTTACGAGCCTATACTCGGCTCGGTATTCGCGAGTTCTTGCGGCAGTGAAGGATTGTTTAGTGTAATAACGCGTTTCTCGAAGCTTGAGAGGTGGATGTTCGTTGTAAAGTGACTGTTAAACTGTTTGCACGTGGAGCTGATTCGTTATCGTCGGGTTTGGTGCTCTAGAATGTCATCTGGATTTCGTAGTCGGTGAGTAAACCTTGCAACACACGTTTCTTAATAAGACCAACTGCGTTTTACTCTTCTTACTGCTCTACGGTAGTAGGTTAAAGTCAAAAAATTATATTCGTGAAAACTTTCTCTCCGCGCAAACCTTGCAACACACGTTTCTTAATAAACCAAACTATATTTTATTTTGCTCACTGTTAGTAGGATAAAATCAAAGAATTGAATTCCTGAAAACTTTCTCTCCGAGGATAGCGAATTAAAACCGATGCTTCTGATCATTTCTGATATTGCTGTTTTTCCTTTCCACGCTTATTGAAACGAACTTAATGAATATTTTTAAAAAGTATTACTACTAAGGATGCTTAGGAATACAAGTATTATTATTAAGTGTATTTGGAGGTATGATTTGAAAATTTTAAAGGTGTTAGGGAACGCCGTAAGGTATTCGCGATCGATAGAAACGATCGGTGACGGGAAATCCCAGGGTCGCGATTTGAAAAACAAATTTCGGACATTGCTAGTCAGGGCAGGTAGAAAAGGCGATTGAAACAATGGGTGCTCGCGCGTTTCTTCTCATAGGCGACTGTAATGGCGTCCCTTCTGGCGTAAATACGCACGTGTTCCGGCCGCGTTCCAAGATCGAGCAATCTCGATTCTTCCATGCCGAGCTTTCCCACAACAATTTTCTTCGTGAAACTTCAATCGCGCAAAATAACTACACAAAAGATTCTAAACATCTTCCAGTATTCTTATAATAATAATAATTCTTCTTCTTTTGTCATCAACCCGACAGTTTCTTCGCTTGTGTAAAACTGAACGAAGATGTTTTCCTTTGAATTTCTACGCTTGTAAGCCCAATCTTATTCTCTTGTTATTGCAACGAACGAGTTTCGTTCTCTTATTCCAATCGCAAATAGCCGCCAGCTAATTCTCACCGGAAACTATTCCATTTTCCTCATTCCAATCTGCAAGTCTAATATCGTCGATTAAAATATTTCGAATTACGTACATACCGATATTCGACCGGGTTAATTAGCAGCTAACGATTGTTAAATTACACCGATCGTAGAATATATGGGGGCTGTAACGTAACAAGGATACACAGTGATGTATAAACCGGCACGGTGAATTATTAATTTGAAACAATCCGATTGACGAGTGAGAATAATGGGGCCACATGCATCAACCATTCTGCGGACTGTTTACCTATTGCCGCGTGTGCTGCTGCGGCAGCCTCTTACAAAGGAGCTCGTACCTACCTTCGTTCCTCGGCTAGTGCCTGTTAAATGGCTTGTTTCAATGGAAAATACGCCACTAACAAACGTTAATTCAGTCGCATCAAGCATAATAGACATTTGCTCCTTCAACTTTCTACGAGGATTTGACTTTTCATTATTCTCTATAATTCTTCGTTTACAAATCTATTAATTTTCTTGATCTTCCTCGTTCACCTTACTTTTCATTGCTCTGCACAACTTTTATTTAGTAAACTCTTATTTCTTCAATTTTCTTTTAACTTTCCACGTGGACCCTGCTTTCGATTGTGTTGTACAGTTTTCTATTTAGAAAGCACACGATGAAAAAGGAAATGAAATCAGCTGTAGGAAAAGTATAGTAATAACAGTAATATTGATATTTGTATAATAACGTTATCTGTAATCCAAGAATGATACTGACTCATGAATGACGTTGAATAGCTACCAACGTAAGTGATAGTACTAGCAAAGTCCAAGAACTTTCTGTTTACAGTTTTTGTGTATCAATATTGGCTCGATGAGACGAGGTATGTTAAATATCGTACATAATCAGTATTTACCTGAACCAAGTCATTCCTGCAAACATGCATATTCGCGATACATTTCGAATTACGAAATACTTGAAAAATCACCTTGTCTGCGCCTGTAATACTTTCCAAGAAAATCTTCTGCGATTTCGTCAGTGGAAAGTCAAAGGTTACACGAAGAAGTTCACAGTCCGGTCTTTCGTTTCTGCGAACGCGATCGGATTGAATGAAAGAGAAAAAAAAAAACAGAAATAATAGGAATAAAATTGGACGATAGGATAGCAAGAGTGCATCCGATGACATTTTCCTCGCGGCACGTTCACACCTATCTGTTGGCAACGATCGCGCGTGTGCATACGTGTTACAAACGCTTCGTTACGTTCTCGAAGGCAACCTCGAGGCCAGGATCCCCGACTTTCTCTCATCTCGTCGCATCCATCTTAGGTGTGCGGTTGCATATGCACGGAATGCAGCCGCTGACCGATAAACACCCGTGACGATCAAAACGATCGAGGCTGACCGATTACCAAGACCCGTTTTTGTACGCTTTCGTATTGGTACCATCGATGTTATCGGTTGATCGTTTGGTGTAGAAATTCTAATTTCTAATTTCGCGATTCATTTTTGAAGATTGATGGACGTGGACATAGAAATTGGAATTTTTCTTATAGGAATAAGGGATTTAAATTTGCTTGGAATTTTCCCTATTAGATTTATGTTAGTCGTGTTTCGTGATGTCAGCTTAAGGGAATGAATTAGTATGGGCAAGGGAACACTGAACTCCGACGGTCGCGCATACGCGAATAGGACGACGTTTTGCGATAGTAACTATTGTAATTAAGGATTCAGTGCGCTTCGTGTAAATTTCAAATCGTTTGCTTCTGTCTTATTTCGACTGTTTTATCAACGTATTCAATAATCGATACTCGACAATTAGCATCCGAGGCTTTAGAATCTGCAGAAAAGTTCGCGAAAAGGATTGATAATAGTTTTGGAGTGGAATAAATCCTAAATTTTGGCTTAACGTTTAAATCATTAACGTTGAAAATAAAAGTCTTTTCAATTTTCGATTAAGAACATTTTGTTCGAAGAAGGCAAAGAAAGTAGAGAACGTTAAGAAAAGTCTGAGAGGTTGCTCTATCTTTTACGATATTTTTGCATTGAATACTTAAAGATCTTTATGCAAAATTGGAAATCACCGTGAATACGAAAACTGCTTGGAAACGTGTTACTCTGATCGCTAGGCCCCGATGCACCGCGGCTGCAGCTGCCGTGCCGTGAGTGCTGTGACAGCTGCAGCTTTTTACTTACTGCACTGGTTACTCTGGTTTCCATGTGCGGAAGACGTCGGACGCGGTATGATCGCGCCGGTCGCACGCCACTGCCCGATAAAAAGCCCGTGGAAAAAGAGAGGGAAACGACGCTGCCGACGTAATATGATATCCCATTACATGATAAATAACAATATATAATTATTAGGCAAGTTTTTGATCCTTGCTTCAGATTCATCGACCTTTAGGTTCTTTAAGCAAAGATTGATTATTCTTGTTCGAATGTTGAAATCAATTTACATGCGTACATTATCGATAATAAATAATGCGAGTAACTTTGTATTTATTGATCGTCGGAAATCGGTCATACGGTGTTATAGTAATAAAATATAAGGTACTATAATAAGAACAGAGTGTAGTCATTATCTGCTTATGGCGCATAATTTTTGCCTGTTATTCTGTGATTAAATCAACGTTCTGTGAAAAATGAACAAGCGCCTGGATACGATATTTGAAATATACCGTACGTGTAATTTAGGTTGACTAATTTCATCGTGAGCGTACGTAGGATGTGCAGTTATAAACAAATTTTTAGACCCAATTTCCTGTTCCTAATGTGATACTTGTGGAGCTTGTTGAAAATAATAATGCAAGAATGTATCGTAATTAATTCCACGCTGCTTGGACTCGTAGTCCTTGAAATCGAGTATTTCGATAAAGGCATTTAATATTTCAGCGTTTAACTCGCGTAGTGGGCGGCGCGTCCTCCGTAATTCCTTGTCTTGTTTGTTTGCAAATTGGGTGGAACTGAAAGGCAACGGTCTGTGTGTCTCGGTTTGTTCAATAAAAAAGCTGAAAAAGACGACGTCTCAAGGCATTTCGTTGCGATTTTGTTTTTGTCCGAGCCGAGCATTTCAGACACGCAATTAGTAATTTCGTCAGAAACAATCGTCTACTCGCGTAAAATCCTCTCAAAGTCATTTATCGTGTACGGCCATCAACGCGATACATCTAAAGTAAAATACGCTCGGTCGTGTATAGTGTAATAATTATGTGCTATATATTCTTCTAAATTATTTCATCTATAGCACCCAACAACACCCAAAATCAACCTACCTTTTCAAAGTATCCAGAAACGCGTTCCAAGCGAAAGATAGTCGAATCTGGATACTTGAATATCAGCCAGAAACGTGCACTCTGGATCCTGACACGGGTGTGAGGGACATCTGGCTGGTGATCCTGCTGCCGATGATACACCCGATGCAGGTGCATCCTCGATCCGTGCAAACGGGCGCGTTCGTGATTTCTTCGCTATTTCGGCCTGTCGTGAGTTGAGTTAGGTTTCTTTCCCCGTTGCTAGCCGGGGGTGCTTCCACAATTGTAGCAAACAGATGTTCTGCACGCTTTCGAAGATGTTCCACGTCTGGGAATATCGTTGATCCACGAACAAGTTGCCACGCAGTTGCATAACTATCCGCTTTCTTTCTTCACGAAATTGCATTACTCGCGGAAATGATACACTCTCCTGAGTCCAGATCCCGTCTGTCGATTAGATCGATGAAGGAAAAAAAGAGGAAAAGACCATAATAGCGATCGAATATGCATTAGGTACGTGTACACGCGTACATCGGAAGCGAATTCTTAATTACACGATGGTACCATACATAATTACGAAGATGAGAGCCGAGCTGGAAATAAGAGAAAAATGTCGCGCGATGATGAGATAGTTCGTGGTTAGGGTAAATGGAGAAAATGCACGCGGAGGCTTCCGTTTGAAACTGGGGGCAGAAGACTGAGCATTAGAAAGAGAGAGAATCAATTGAGAGAGGTGTAATTTCTTCTCTTTTAAAATTTCCTGATACGCTTTTCGCTTAGGTGAAAATTTGATTCGCTTCGTACGGATGATCGTAAAAAAGCATTGGCGGAAGAAAACGATGGAAATTTTAAATAGGCATGAAAGAAATTACAATATATGGAGCGGAGGCAGTAGATAGAGTATCAAAAACATGTAATTGGAGAATGGCAGAGTCGATGGAATTTCTTGCACACTTCGTTGTACATAAAGAACTCGAAAAATGTGGCTAGAATTTTTCTAACAGTTCCCTCATCTATGTATATCTATGTACGTATACGAGTATCAGTACGAAACTCCCTGTTTCACGACTGAAATCTAACAAACATAATTATTCAAATTTATCGTGCGTGAACACTGGAAATTACGTAGGTATTTTTATACCGTTTCGAATCCTTCGAATTACATAGTGAAAGGGTTGGAACGAAGATACTTACTGAACCAAGGAGTCGACAAATTATGTAGGTTGTTATCCGTGAATGGTATAAATTTATGTAACAATTCGTGCGTGCCCTCGTAAAATCAGCAATCTAATAACCAGAATGGGTTTTCGTTAAAAAAAAAAAGAAGAAAAAAAATAGTTAAAGTTAACTGCGTTTCTCGTTTTCCTCGACGGGTGAACAACGTGAATTCGAATTAACTGTTGTTTTATGCGAATAGCTGACGCACTTGCAGCACGAAAGGATATATTCGAGAAGGTTGGTTGGAGGTTGAGACACAAGATGAACTGGTGCCTATCCTTTCACTTGGCCGTTTTGTGATACGAACCTCCCTACTCACCAGCGTATTCGCTGGTACGTGTGTGCGTCCGTTTATCCTTAAGGCCGATTACACAACTACGCGAATACAGGGTGTCCCGTTTACTCGGAATTCCAGAAATTTTGTTGAAGCGGTCGCTAACATCTCCATGCTTTTTCTCGATACAATTTTGCTTCCAGTCAGAGAAACTTTTACCGATAATCGGACCTATTACGTTATTGACGATTACCTTTTGGATTTACGTTAAGGATTTACTAATGCAAAGGAAAACACGTTTATGAGAATCCAAAGAACAAGTTAAGAGAACAAGTTAACAAGAATCTTGTTTGTCCGTTAACAAGACGCTTGAACCACCCTGTATATGGTTTCAGTCAAAGTTCATTAAACCCGCAACAACTTTCATCATTCTCTTCAACACAATATTCACCCACTCGAATACCAACTTACTGCAACCACAACAAACATCAACAACCGAGCAACCATCTTAGCAAAGTAGCAATTTGTCTAGTGAGAAACAAAGGGCCATGACAAATTAGGACAACAGGAATTCTTGGAGACGATTCAAGGTAACAGAGAACGATTATAATGGCTGTACGAGGTAACGACTTTCCCAAGTATCACTAAGAGACAAGAAGGTGCAGTTAAGGCGATTTGTTGAGAATTCGCTGAACGTTGTCAGTCCCGCTTTCGTGTTAATTACGTGGCTCAAGTGGAATGCATAGATTCCATCGACAAACTTGAACTCTCGATGTAGAAGCCAACACCGTTGAGATTTACCTATCGATCGAATTCACGGGAGTTGGAGGAATCGAAGAATTTCACGAACCAACGAAACGTATGTATGTATCTGTATGTCTGTCATATAGTGAAAAATTTCGAGTTTCGTAACGAGTAGGGCGACGAGCCAAGCACAATGTAGTAATTGCGCCGGATAACCCGACCAACCTCTCGAAACCGGTCATAATAGTTCCGACTTCCGGTCCTCCGAATCAGCGGGACGGCCATGGTTTTTGTCGGTGAATGGAAAGGATGTGTTAATTAAAAATGACGTCTTGAATACGTTTACAGTGTTAGTGGGATCATGATGTGGTTTGTGAACTACTTCGACAGAATGGTGAGGAATTATTCTTTCTTTCTTTCTCTTATTCTTTGAAGTAGGTAAAGTATTTGTCTTTTTGACGAGGAGGGTTAAGCCTTTTTTTAAGAAAGTATATTTAGAGTGTTTAACGAGATCACAGTGGTTTACAGTGGTGAACGTATTTACTCAAGTACATTCAACTCGATCCGACAAATTTAACTCAGTTTTATATCACGAAAGCCTTTATTTCTATTTTGTTCTCTTATAATATAGGATTCAAAAATATATTTTCTGTATTTCGAAGCATTAACGAATTCAAGGTAGTTTATGTTAAGATTACGAAATGGGGTCTGTTAACATTTCTTATGGTATGATTCATAATTGATAATTACTAACTTTAAACCGCTAAAAGGGCTCTTAATGGAAGTGTGAAAATTATCTGCAAGTTATTGATAATGTGACGTGTTAATTATTAATAATGCAACTAATTACCTTCGAAGGAGTTCCATATTAGCTCCAAATATTTTCTCCCTTATTTTACTTTTATAATAGGTTTAATACTATACATATTTTATTTTCAATGTTTCGTAAGGATTCCAGCCTATTAATTTCGATTTCACGAATACCATCATCTAACTTATATGTCAAATAATTAAAAAAATTTCACTTAGACGCACATTCGTATCACTAAACACCTATTCCTCGTTTACAAGAACCCATAAATTACAATACACGCAACAATATTAAATACCCGTATACGATCCAAGAATCTCAATGGAACCTTCTCACACATTCTCTTTCAGTGAGGTAACAATATTATATAATCCATTATCGTTCTCCACAAATACCGAAGAGTACGAAACATAGAATAAATCTTGTATACGTGCAATTAACAACGAGAACATTTGCGTTGCTCGTTCATTGTACACGGAGTCCCGGGGAACCTTCGGGATACCTGCTATACGTGACTACATCATACCTATCCAGGACCACGAGATTTTCCCCACCAGATGCTCGGGGAAGGAGCAGATGTACACGTGGCGCAGGAAGTTTAGTTTTACAGGAGGAGCAGCTGACCGGTGCCGTACATTCCTCGTCAAAGAGGATGGTCTCGGTGGTTGGCTTCGAAAAAACGGGGTTGATCGCTCCACGAGCAGCTAGCATGGCCTAGATATACACCCACATGTTCACGCGGAAACGAAAGGGGCCCCCTTTGAACAACCAGTCCATTAACGTGCTGAGGGCACATTCATTTCCTCGGTGCACGCTCTCATTTCACGTTTTAAGGGATGCTTATTCGACACGGGGAACGAGCAGCTCCCTACTTCTTTTTTCTTTCTCAAGAAATCATTTGTGAGAACATCGTGGTGCTTTCCCCTGTTATCAAAGCGCTATGACTAATTCTATTTTTCATTCTCTATCTACTTGGTGTTGTTCTATTAATATTTATTACCGAGTGAAATATCGTTTGGTTTCATGGTCTTTTTAAAAATATTTTTTCATTTTTCTTTACTGAAAACTAGATAATCTATTATGATTAATTTTTGTATAATATATCAAATTAACAAGCCTTCGCGTTTCATAGGCAGTCGAATATGCAACACTGTAATTTTCCAATCCTATACTTAGAAAACTCCGTAACCTAACGCTACAAGCTCGAAATCGTAACCCAAGAAAGAAGGAAGAAAGGGAAAAAAAATTTGAAAGAGTTTCCTTCAGGAAATTCACGATGGTCAAAGGGTTGTAGGTGCAATAGTTTTTGTGAGAAGTTCACGAAGAGAACCGGAATGAGAATACGAGGCAGAAGTTAGACCATGAGAATGAGGTGATGGCAAACGAGAGCAGAAGGTGGCAGAGGAGGCTGAGGAGGAGGCAGAAAAGCTGCCGGTCAGATTGTGAGCCAAGGGAGGAGGGTTGCAGCTGCTGTGACAGCTGCACACTTCCCAATATTATTCGCCGGGCTGCTCCTATCCTCCGAATGGTCCCTCACATCGACTCTCCAGGTGCTGCTAGCATCGGCGCCTCCAAAAATCCTTCTTTGTTCTCTTCGGAGCGCGTTGGACCCACCTTATGCGCGATCTGTTGCGTTCAATATCGATCGAGAATAAATTGCGTCGATTTTATTTCCTCCTGTGACGTGGAACAAATGTATCTCAAAAGCGTATCTAACGTAGGATTGATTTTTCGAAGAGGTATTCGATTCTGAGTGTTTGTATTAAGGGTCCTTTATTCTTTGATACTCGTGTGGAAATCGAAATAGTGTCGATGGATCAAAAGAAATTTTTTGTATCTTCTGGAGTACTTCGTAACGTTAGATCACGAATTGTTGCAGGGAATATCGATATATCGGTAATAATAGGTAAATTAGGATAGGTTTATTATATTGTGTAATATGGACGATTTATTTTACGACTGTTAAAAGAGCATTCTGCGTAGAAATATTGAAATCCATACCTTCCTGAATGGTTATAGATATTTAGAATTTTTGATGACTCATATTTTAGAATTTTTTCATTATTCTATGCTTAAGATTATTTCATCGCATGGAAGATTCATCGATAATAAAATTCATTGACTCCTCGTTTCGTCATACGAAGATTCGTCTTATTCGATTTCTGAAGAGAAATTTAACTCTACACCCTTTCCAATCTTTATATTTCTAATTTTTCCTTATTCTACGCGTACGTGTAGTAATGCATATCTTAAATAAAATAGCGAATATTTATCTTTACAATTTTCTCTTATTCTGCGTTTAAATAGAATAATCCAGATCTTATGTAAAATAGTATTTCATTGCCGATTATCTTTAAATCTAAATATGCACGTCTCGAACCTATTCTCGTTCCAAGCTGACCAGCCTTGCAGCATAAAAAGCACGCTGGTGCACCACGATTATTGCGTAACCATCAACTTATTCAGGTCGGTCGCTCGACCTTTCCCCAGTATCTACCTGTGCCGGATGCAAAACTGGACTAAACGTCAGGGGAACGCGTGCCAGCCTTACGTGTCTGCTACGAACGTAATCGCGATTTCCCTCGCGGTTGCAGGATGTTCGTGCACCAATATAGACGGAAGTCCATGGAGAAATCACGAGACTGTCAGTTCCAAACTCGTCTACGATAAGAAGGTGTATCGTGGCTCAAACGTTTGTGGCATCGTGCACGCAACTTTCTATTTTGCTCATCGCTTTGAAAGGTGACGATCGACTATCGTTGATACACTGCAAATATTTGTGTATTTATTAGGTAATTTAATAATATATTGCATAATACGCAAACAGTTTTGTTGCTATTAGTTGATAAGGAGCTGAATTTAAAAATTGTTCGTATGAAAAATAATCGTTATATCGTGGTATTTCTCTGTGATCTTCGTTCTTGACGCGTAATTTGGTTGACTTTCGTGCACATGACTAATTTCAACGGATGATAAAGGGATGTGGATGAGAGGACAAAGGGTAGTTTTTTCGTGAGTTCCGGTTCCATTAGGGTTCAATACGTTGACACATACGTTTCTGATAAGTCAGCATCTGGGGGACGTGTTTGGAAATCGGAGAAACTGGTTATTAAGGATATCGGATTCCTTGACACGAGAAACGTTACGCACCAATTACATTAGTGCGCGATATTCTATCGCAAAAGTGGCCTGAATTGTGCTGTTAGAAAATGCAACGGTCTGCGACTACGGTTTTGCTTTTCGCGTTTTGTGATTCGAACGGTTAATGGACAGAAGTGATTTTTCACCTTTAACGGTGAAATCTTCTTGACTTAGCACATCTTGCTTTTTTGCAATCCTCTTTGAAACAAAACACGAGTGACTTTTTAAATGTCAACGTAGTGAAATCTCTCTGAATTAACGTGCTCTATTTTTTCGCAATCCTCTTTGACAAATCCAGCCTTCTGACAAAACATTCAACTTCGAAATTTCTGTTCACATCCTAAATAGTATAAAGTCACCTTATTGACGTCTTAGGAACAGGAACCTGTTATCTTTAAGACATCGTGTGATGTATTTTGAAGTGTTTATTTTAAGATGTAAGATTTTTATAAATATCTTATGAAAGATATTTTATCAAATTTTTCCTAAACGAAGAATAATACAAATTCATTTTCCCGTTTAACATCTAAAGGAAGGGGAGTCAAACGTAAACTGATAGCATTCTAGAAATGCAAACAAAAATCTGTGAAAGAGAATTTCGAGGGAGAACTGTCGAGACTCGTGCAAGTTTACCCCGAAGAAAGAAAGAGTTTGATCTAGAGAGAAAAGAGGGGAAAGACACCTGCCTGGCGTACAAGAAGGGTCGAAAAGGTGCGTGATCGTGAATATCAGCGAGTAAAATTGCAGTACGTCTTCAAGGTATTAATGCGACCTGACATGGTACACCTGTCGCAAACTTCAAATAAAAGAATCCTCGAGTATACAAATTTCAAGACGGCATTAACATTGTCTCCTATTCTTTCCTTTGAAAACAAAAACTTCAAGTAAAGCAATAGGTATGTAAGTAGAACAGTAAATGAACGGAAGTATTCTCGATAAAACGTATCCAGTCAAGGTGAACAATGCTATTAATGGCCTGGTCGACGGTTTTAAATAACAATTCTTACAATCCACTTCTACTACACTCATTGCAACCTAAAAGTAAAACCATTAGTTTGGTAGGAATTCTTGCAAATCACATAATACGTAAAATTGAAATATTAATATGATTTTCTTATAAATTCCGTGGGATAGTGCTTAAAAAATAAATAAGAAAATCTACAAAGAAACAATAGATATTCTTTCAATTCATTACAGCTTTTTAGATAGATTTCATTGTTCCCAACAGTGCAATTGCATAGCGTTAGGGGTTACCATAGCACGGAGCTGAAATATGCGCAAGAGCATATGTCATGTCAATTAACCTCGACAGAAAGCTGTTAGAGAAGGACGTGCTTCGAATTCGACATGGATCGTTCCCCTAAGCCCTAAAATGTACACACCCCGCAGAGGAGGGTGAGAGACTCATAGTTCATCTGATGGTCACCTGGAATTTTTGAAAAAGCGGGAACAGATGGTGTAACCTCCGCATTACGCGGGATCTGGTAAATTAAAGATTTAAATCTTTCGTTCCTCGAACTTTCTGAATGACCATAATGAATATCAACTGAAAGGGTGAAGTCACTGGTCAAAATTGTGTCACTTAGACAAGATAGAATAACGAATGGAAGAGCTGACTAACGCGTTAGGTATTCGGAAGCAGAGCTACGATATCGGTGATACAAATTCTTGGAATTGTAAAACTCTTTATTCTTTTATTTCTGATTACCATTATATATTCAAATTGGGAAAAGAAAGATTAATAATGATAACACAAAATTTACAAATAAGAATTGTTCAAAACGACGTTTCACCCTTCCGTAATTACCATTATCGTCACTGTTATCATATATTATTATATGCAAAAATAACCTTACCGACTGTATATTGTCTTTTTCGCGATTTATTTACTTTTATATCCGTTATATGGTCCTATTACTACACTCTACTTCACGTAACAAAATGAAGTTTTCATTTTACTATCATCGACATACCATAAAAGCGCAAAGAGACGAGGTATTACAAAGGTGGCCCGTTTTCGACTGTCCTGACGAGATAGCCTCTCACGAAGATCGAAGGCGGAGTCTTCGCGGATGTTCCTTGTTAGAACGCTGGCGTACCGGTTCGTGTAGCTGGCCAGAAGGCTCGATTCCGGCCTAGTGGGGGGAAGGTCGAAGAAGGCCGCAGCTGGCTAGATCTTGTCCGCGTACTTACATACAGCTGAACGCGGCTGAATGTAAGGAGTAAGGAACATGCCTCGCCAGTCGGGCTTTACAATGTCGTTTTCCTCCCCACCATCCCGCCAGACCTGCAGTTGGCAACACGAGTGTGTCTTTACTGATCACGAGTCGCTATCGCCGCGGACAAATTCTTTGTCTCCGAAAGGGCGCCAGTAAAAGTACCGCTCTGATAGAAACCGTCTTACAACCTGCCTCCAGGTCATTACATAGATCGATATAATTTGATTAGTCGTTAGACTGAGAGCTGTAACGCAAAGGGAAACTCAGGTAATCTTTTCTATGGAGACAGTTATCTTAGTAAAACTTACAGTTTGTGACATACTTTATAAAGATTTATTTTCTTTATCATTGGATCTTATCTTCCATTGAAATTTATTATTGAATCTACATATTTGTTGGATTCTGTAGAAAAATGATTCTTTCGTTGAAATCTCCTGTAAAAGATAAGTGATATTTGAAGAAGATTCAAGGATATCGTAGTTTGTTGTATATATTATATGATATTCTGATATAAGAATGACTTTTATTGGGCATTTTATCAAGCCGTTGCGAACGTCCCAGGTAACCTTAAACGATTTCTAAACCGCGATCCATGAAGTCAGCGGCGACTGTACTTGTGCCACATATCCGATAATCTCTTTCACACGTTCCTTCATTCACCGTCTCTCCCTGGTCTCTGTCCTTGTCTCGCGGATACTATTAGGCTTCTCTCGTTCTCTGCCTTCCCTTCGTTCACTGGAACGAAGAAAGAGACAAGAAGGCAACGGACTCCCTCGACGGACAGGAGTTTACATCTCTGAAAATTATATCGCGGTCGCGGTTCATCTCGCGTGAATTCTGTTGATTTTGTCTCGTTCCATCTCGCATAACGAACCACCCCATTGGCCATTTTCCATTGTGTCTGTCTTCGTCGCGCGCTCATCGCCTGTCGCTTTCTATCGGATCCGCCAATCAGCGCGCTTGGTCCAGCGGGCATGACGCGACCGTTCCGCAGAGAGAACCGACCGACCGGACTGCGAACAGTCTGTCAGTAAACTTCGTGGCGTGCGTTGGCTGGCGCGCGTGCTAGCAGACCGTTTCCATGCGTGTCACGACACGGATACAACGCCAGCCGATCTCTCGGAACACTTATTAATATTTATAAGCGGCCAGTTAACTCTTCGAAGTGAATTTTTTGCTGAGGTTCGTGAAAATTGAGATTCGCGCTGAAACAAATGCCGATATCGGTCCATCGTCGTATTGTTTTCTTGTGTGTTTTTTAAAACAGTTGCGACAGTGTCGAAGCATCGTCGCGCATTGAACTCACTCGTTTAGAGACGTATATACGAATGTAGTAGTATTATTGCATATTGTATCGTTGAAATTTTGGACGAGAAGAAAAAAAGATGGTGCGTGGTCTGTCGCAGTGGACGAAAACCTTGAGCTTCCCCGCGAGGGTGTCCCCCCAGAGGCCTGCCAAGGAGTCGAAGGGGTTTCATGTGAGCCCCAGTGCTAGCCCCACGTCGCCACCCAGCCCGATCAACGACAACATGGACAAGGCGCCGATTATTACCGATGAGGTTAGATTATATCTTTTTTTTTATTTCTAACATTGCTTGTCGCGGTTTGTAGTAATGCTTTGAAAGCTTAATCCTTGCAATAATAATAGGTTGGTTCGTAAGAGGGAAAAATGGTAAGGCGCATTGTGTTGTGTGTATTTACAGTAACTCATGAAAGAATTCAAGTACGTAACCATAGAAAACCTTTATATATATATTGTATGTGTTATGTAAAACATTTTGAAATTTCATTAGTGCTGTCATGAGGATCGTTTATTATCATTATATTGGTCGATTAAAATGCATATAGAAATTACAAAATGTATACTGTAACCATACAATATTTAGTAAAAAATTAATATCATAGTATGAATAGCTGTTTTAAACATGTAACAAGTGTTAAAAATAGCCTTACTAAATATTGATTCTTTAAATACTTCTGTGATGTAGTATCTTGCAGCTTTTATATGTATTTACATTTCCAGATTTGTTTCACTTTATCAATCTATCTCATTACATTGCCAATGAAATTTCGAGATGTTTCGTATAACATATATATGTAATATATACATAAAAGGTTACCATAAATATTCGAATACTTTCTTGAGTTACGAGTATGTAAACATCCTACGTGAGTCAATGACGTTTTAATTTTTGTAGAGTAGATTAGAAATTTCTTTCAATGAAATATCAGAAATTGTTTTTATACGTTGTTTAATTTACAAACGAATCAAGACATGCCAACTTCCACGTAGGTCATTCCTCGAATATACTGGAGCAGAGTTTCAAGTTTATCGTCATACGTGTTTCAGATAACGGTCTGTTGCTATACGCTTCGAGCAGCTACGGTTAATCGCTGGTTATGCGTTTCAGTTCTCCATGCATTTATATTTGTAACCAGTGGCCCGCGTGATTGTTTACTTTTGTTTGTTTGTGTTAAAAAAAGAAGTTAAATACGACCATTAAATTAATTTGAAGCATCTCTAATCTTTTAATAACATTTATGGAACAGCTATTATTATAAAAAAAACACGCACTTTTTTATTTTTGAAAAATAAATTTTACTTCCGCTTAATTTAGGTTAGGTTTATCGTTCGTTACATTCAGCTTCACGACTAACCGTGCTGAACAGGCGTGTAACATAATCTTCATGCGAATAAAGGGAAACCGCAGAATGGGGGAAATCTATTATTGGACAAAACGGAAACAGAGGGTTGCGTTTCGATATCGCTTACAAGAGTACCATTCATGATTCTATATCGTTGCAAGCGTTGTTGGCACAGTCTCCGTCTTTTGCGTACGCGCCCCTGTCGGAATACGTTGCATATTAGCTCTCTTATCGAACTAAATACACGCATTCGTGGCTATCGAACCGCGAGGACTCATTTACAACTGCCAGAACAAAACATATAAATCTTGAACACCGAAAGAAAGAAGGGATTTCGGTATCCGTTCCTCCAGTACATTTGTACAATCTATTCCAAAGTTAAACGATACTTTATTATAGCTTTAGTAATATTTATTATATTTTCTAAAAACATGCTTCTCCATTAATATTTCTTTTCTATGTATTAGATTGGTGTATATGAAATGTTCTTTTTGAAATGAAACTTATTTCTGAATTTATAGATTCTTCAATGCATTACATGTAAGTTTAATCAAAGTAATTTCTACATGATATCCTTTCATAAAGAATAAATCCTTTAATTATATTAAATTTCTGAGAATTATCAGTTCAACAAAGATATGATGTTTTGAAGAACCTACACGTGATTAGTTTCAGTTGAGAGGACATTTCGTATGCATCAACCTAATATGTGCACAGAATAAGTATTGTATTATAGCAAGTGATTATATTACCCGTTACTATATTACAACAAACTGCAAAAATTCATTTAGATTATGTAACATAGTTTCATGTTATGTACGATGTTCTTTGGTTAAAACAATCACATAACATAACCTAAAGAAAAGGTCGCGTTGCCATGAAACGCGACAGACAGCCTGTTTCAACAGAACCGAAACCACGCCGTTCCCTCCACTGTTCGCCGCGTATTTTCCAAAGAGTTTCTAATCATGCCGACAGAGCGACTGATTTATGCCACGACAACCAGCAACACGTTTCAAATTGTTCATCATGCACAAAGGTTTCCGAACCTGGTTTCGTTCACAGGGTCGATCGTCCCTTTATTATCGATTGCATACCGCGACGATTACTGGGCCATAAAACCATCTGTCTCGAGTTAGGTTCAATGTAATCGTTTGCTCACGATCACCGCCCCCTACATTCTTTAAATTGTTCGGCAAATTGTTTTAAAATTACTAGAAACTTTTAATTACGTATATACATATACTTACACTAAATATTTTGTAGCTTCTATATAAATTTTCTTTACCAATGTAACAATTATAGTCTCATTACAATGCTAGTGAAGTTTCGAAATGTTTCATATAGCACAGAAATACGTATACATTATACATAATACATTATATACATAATAAGTGTACGAATACTTTAGTGAGCTACTATACACAATATTTGGGAGCAAAGTTTTTCAAATATGTAATCTATTGGCTATGTTTTCGACCTTTTATCCTCATGTTTTTATGTAACGAAATAAATGGAATTTATTCATAGGTAAACAAGGGGTCCCTGGAAGTCACTCGACATTGTCACCATGGTCGCTCCCTCTGTCATATCGACCGTGTATTTAAAGAATTGAGTCTATCTCTTTTTGCGGTTGGTTTAATCGTTCCAGCCCCCTCGACGACGCGTCGTCAACACACGTGCGCACCGTTTACGATTCCTTTTGTACGAACACATTTAAGAACGTTCTCTGTACGCAGTGGCTGGTGGTCGGGAGTGCCAACTTTCCGCAGGGGGCGATTGGGGGAATGCGTTTGTGTAAACACAGCCTCTGGGAAGATGACAATGGCGGCGCGACTGCAGACGGCACGTGCCCCACGTTGAAAGCAACTTTTTTTTCTTTGGCAGGCTAATTCGTGCCACTGGCGTAACTAAATATATCGGATGGCAATAATATCTATCAAAATAATAAGTAAAACAGTATATTCGTAATAATTATCAATAATGCATTTAACATGGAAAGTTCGATAATTGTAATGGCGAAATTGGATTAGAAAGGAAGATCAATCTGTACTCGGGTTTTCTTCTGATAGAAAAACGATCTCTTTCTAAGTTCTCCTAGATAGATACTTGTACTTACATGGACCAGTTTCAAGTATCACAGTCGGCTTGCTTGATGAACAAACTGGAGAAAGCGAAGCCGCCCGGCTGAATTTATCTAACTGCTCCCACGGAAACGTTCACATTTAAGAGAAATCTGAAATGCATAACGTACTTAATCTCTTGCTTATAACATTGAGTTATGCTGGTAACAGAGATTATAGTTTCGATTCAGTAAAAATAGACTGTACTCGCAAGAAAGATTAACTGGAATTCTAACCTCAGTTTTAATTCTTAAATGTGAGAGTCATGAAAACGAACATAAGAAAGATCATTTCAAACGAACATAAGAAAGTAAAATACGTAAGGTACATCTTGGAACATTTGTTTTCGTTGTGACGTACACAGAACGGGACCGAAAGAGATAAAGATTTTGGCCGGTCCTATCCTTACAAGACTAGTCGTACAACTTTTACTTAACGCCTCGAGACTGAGCCAAACGGAAACTACGACGAGCAGAAATCTCGCGATAATGGACAAAAGTTTCGCCTCGTAAGTTCGTAACAGAAAACGCGGACTCGCGGTTAAAGACGTCCAAGCGTTCTCCGGCTATATAAAATAAAGCGACGGCGAGAGCCGGCAGTGTCGGCGAAAGAGGGGGCAAGAAAAGGACCGATGAGGACTGGTCCAAAGGCGGGGAAAGGCGACGGCGGAAGCGTGGGAACCGAGCGTAACAGATGGCCTCGGCTGCTTCCGAACCCGCTCGGCCTCCTTCGTGCACCTCCGTGGCATCGACTTTGCTTTCCGTTCTCGCGCGTTTCGTACGCTCTATGTATCGATGCAACTCGATTCCTGCGAAAAATAGATTCGTTAATCTATTCTCGTATCATTATTTTTAACATTGGCAAAACCAATCTGATTTTTTTAACCCATTAACGAATTGGGAAGACTATTATGTCAGTATATGTTCACTAACAAAATATTCGCAAGTTCTTTATTTTTTAAAGAAAAAGTATTGGAAGGGTATTCTTAATCCACTAAGAACTAAACAGAGAAATAACGAAGGTTGCATAAACGCAATACTGCAGAGGATTTGATCCAATAACAGATTGTAACATTTTTACTGTCATTGTAAGTCATATACAGACGGTTAAATGATATCAGGAGAAATAGAGTTATATAATTGACTTACGAAGCATATACATACATACCGTTCGATTGAGAGTGGAGAATAGGTTAAGAGGGTAACGATGCAAAACAAAAAGTGCAATAGAAGATATATGAACGGCTAACACACGTGCACAAGCCGGCAACCTTAGCACTTAACCCGATGCTGCGCACCAGTAAGGTCTCAGAAAATATCCAGACACGATTTAATACATTTCGAATGCAATTGTATAAACGTGTTAGTAGTAACGTAAAATGCACATGTCAACTATTAAAAATTAGATGTTATAGATTTAAAATTAAAATTTTATCAATTTCAAACATTATGTAATATTAGAAATTAACCTTTTGAATTTATATTCAGTAAAATTGAAATAATATTATAGTAGACGCCAACAATAGGACTACTTTTGAATAATCTGCGTTCCAATGAGCTTAATCAGACCGTCGCGAAATTGTAGGTATTAGAGAATGATGACAATACAGGAAATCGTGCCAGAAAGCGTTGCGAGCAAATAATCTTCCGGAAATACATAGCACGGACATGGAGATGGTTTTGATTGTGTCACATCATTTTAGTTATCTTTTATCACAGTGGTTCTCTGACTTATGGATCATTGAAACAGATTAATAAAGCTCGATATTATCGTGGTGCATATGTATATAAACACATTACAAGAATTTTTCAGTTGCTCTCTTATATTGTGAATCCAGCTAACTGTTAGGAAAAGCTATAAACTCGTGTTTTAGAATGTCAGAGAGCTTTAAAGGGGGCGTATTCAAAAGAAAGAACCAATTGTGGTGAGAACTACCGTCACTATATATTTAGTCAACCGTTTAGTTGCAAATGTTACGATTGTTCTATAATTTGTATACTAAATTAGGGTAATCGTTTTTCATTGCATCATCAACTTTAGTTAGACATAAATAGAGGAATAGAGACAGAGAAGATACAAATTCAATAGAATCTTTTTTTATCTAAAAACAAATTTGTAAACCTTTAGTAAACTTATAAATGACACTCTATTTTGTATTTTTATTTTTATCAACTTTATCTTTGTTTCTATCCCTTTTCTTGCTCTATTCGTCAGAAAACAAATCTCTAATCTCAATAAAATCTACAACCTATGCGCAACATTTCTGTTCATGTTTCTTATTAAAGAAATACTAAAAACAATTCAGAGGATTATCTCTATGAGATCTCCATAGGAATTGTATAAAATATTATAGACCTAATGACATTGACTGCTTAGTTGCTTCTTCTGTCAGAGTAATTGGCTTTGGGTAATACCACCAAATAAAATACCACCGAATTAAGGACCGTCTCCAATCAGCTCTTATTAAGCTACGCGTGGAAAGTGACTCCTGGCTCTTGTTCAGGAATGCGAGATAACGCGGATGCTTACAAGTCGTTGTAATTACCGCGTGTTAATTTAAAAGCAGGTCCCCGCCAGCCTTCCCATGGAGGCCACCGCCTTCGTCGTGGCCGGAAGTTGCTATGGTGTTTGTTCCTTCAAGTATTGTTCCCTCCGCGCATTCCATTGTAATGAGAGGCCTTTTTTCTCTCTCCCTCTCTCTCCTCCTCTTTGGTTCTGCTGGCTTTAGAAAATAGGCGTACGAGACAGTCGGTGATCGCGATAGAAATTACGTTTAACAGGGCTCCTCGAGTGCGATCACCAGTTCTTTTCCGGATACTTTTCAACCGGCTCTTTGGTATTGTTACCCGGGAGTTCCGTAATGTTTTTATCCTTCTAATTGGGAACAATGAATGCATGCTTTTTAAATATAACGATGCCACTGTCTTTCACCGTTATACATATGACGAAGACAGCTCGTGGAGTAATTAATGTTGAGGGTCGTTAGTAATTGTGGAAATATTGCTTCTAGATTAGTACAACTTAAAAGTAATTATACGTGTATATAATTAGAAGAAATTTAGGTATATAATTATTTGAGTCGTAAAGTACAATTCTAAATCAACAAAATTCTAATTGCTCCCTTCTTTTCAAGAATTTGTAGTTTGTCTAAACACAGATAATGGAAAATCTATGGTAAAAATAATTTTCAGTAGTCAATTCTCTTAACGACTGTTATCTTCTTTGCTTATTTACGTAACTATTGGAACGGCCGTTGATATCTCCAACGACGCTGCGTTTTAACGCGAAGCATGCACATATATTTGTTTTAGTTGTCGAGATTACGCGGAAAGACAAAGTGATAGATCCTCCCTGAGCTGAAATTACAGATCAGAGTGAGCCATATAACATTCGGTTGGAATTTAAAAGTTTGTAGATTTCTATGGTTCGATAAGATAGCGGAAAGGCGTGTTGAAGATATGAAAGGCTATCGGTAGCGTTTTTACCCAGAATTCTATCATTCGAACATTCTTCAGCACAGCATCAGTATAATGTTATAGTCGAAATACACTCGCTGAATATATACGAGAAACAAAGTACATACATATGTATTTATTAATTCATTAGAAGCGATAAACTTATGGAAACAAGTCATTGTCTTTCTTAAATTGAACATTCAGGTATACACCGTAGCTTAATACGTGTGCCTGACTAATCTAGCTCATGCAAGGTTTAAGTATATCGAAGACAGCTAATTACTTATGAACATTTATTATCAACCTAACGAAACAATAATTTAAGAAATGAATTCCGGAAACGATCGTGAGATTGATTTGTTCTTTTTTTATTACAGTATTATGTTGAAACGTTATTGTTCTTTCCAAGGAGAATCATTTAGATTATATTACCGACTAGAATTAATAATTTCCTAGTGGAGGAGGATACTAAATCATTAAACCGAGGAGGTGCAACAACTATTTGGAGAAACCGGTCCGTTTGAAATTAAAATGGTCTCGTTGAAATTCTAGTTGTGCTGGTTCACGGGTCATGAACTCTTGGAGCCCTTAAATCCCACGTTACAATTCTTCGTTCGGTCTGAAAGTCGTAGAAACGAAGAAACGAATGTCCCATTTTTCTAATACCGAGAGAGGTATCTAGCAGGAGAAATGAAACTTTCCTCTTTCCACTGACTTTCCTCGTTTCAGTAAAGAAACCAGTGAGTCTGATCTTAATTGCGACGATCCATTGTATGTGTGATTCATGTTTTAAAGTATCATAGAAACAAACAGAATTTCGTTTTTTTTTTCAACTCTCTCAATAATCAAGTTGAATTATTTATTTCAGTTCGTTGCCTTTTTCTATTATCTTCCAATGAAATAACGTGTTCGACGAAGATTGAAAATAATCGAGCCTCGTTGTGTTTAATTTTTTGATTTAAATTTAGAAGCACAAAGTTTGTTTAAAGAAAAGAAAAACATATTTGACCTTGTAAATAATCTTGATAATATCTTGTCTATACTTTCTCATCATATATTTATCCAGCGATGCATTATAACTAAACAAACAGAGCGATAACTAAACAAACCTTTGAGTCAGTATCTTCTACAATACAATTTATCATCCAATGCTATTATCAAGAGACTCAACGACTTTATTAAACACTACAATCAAATCGATAACACTTTCTACAAACAATAGGTTTCGTAGGATTTGCAAAGTACGTAGATACGCTTGCACCTGTGAAAAGAGATTCGCGAAACACTTCCAATCTGAAAGGATGATAGCTAGAACGAAGGACATTCCTGGAAAAGAAGAACGGGACATGACATCGTGCGAAATTCACGGGTCACGAGAATTACTCGGAAATCGTAGAGTGCCATCCTCACGACCGCTAATTTATGGGATTCTCTGGCCGAGCCCAGAGACCATTTTGTAGCCGACAGGAAGTTTTCCTTTCGCACGCGATCGTGTCTTGCTCTGGTCTGTGTGATCGATCCGCAAATAGCTACGGGAAATTTAAATTTGCCGGACGATTCGTAATCGTTGAACTTTTGCACATCTCGATCGCAGAACACAGAAATCTATATTATTCGCTTGCTTCGCGGAAGAAGATAATGTACGAGTCTATTCTGCGGAGAAGATTTAAGCTATCTTGTGAGGATAACTCATCGTATTTTTAAAACACGTTTCGAAAGACAAATTTTTAATTATTTTCGTTATTATACTACTACGAAAGAATGAAAGAAATTACGCAAAATACATATTGTTTTTTTTTCAAATTATACAAATATCTTTTTAACAAGTTTACAGTAATTCTTGAAATACATATACCATTACTTGAAATACAAATACCATTTAACGAGTAACACATTTAAATTGATATTAAATTTTAGTATTCAAGTATATCCATTTGATTGATGGTCTAAAGTTTGTATATGGTATTGTACGTATACGTATGTCGATTGCGATAGTTAAAGAGGCGATTTGTAAATCGTTGAGATGTGATTTCGCAATGTATCATTCATAGCGTATAATATTGCAGAAATACTAATTATTGCGATTGAGTGAGAAGTTGAGAAATTCTTTGTTTCATCGTGTAATTTCATGCTTTCTTTCTCATTCTTGTTTTCTCAATAAAAGAAACAAAAAGTTTCCGACTAAAAAAATTCAACCGTTACAAATGTAATTTTCACTAAAATTTGTTTCACTGATAAATTTGCCAACCAAAATATTTTGCCTATATCGAGATAGCGAGTTTTGCGAAACCGATGAAATTTCTTCACGGTTTCGAAACGGATCAACGGGAGCAGGAATTCGGAAGATTCTATGTATATGTTAATCCTTGGTCATCGAGTTGTCAAGGTCGCGCGGTTTCATGCCGACGGAAAAAATGAGATTCGCCCGTTGGATTCGAAATGCGTAACCGTCACGTCCATGCATCGCTAATATCAGCAGAGGATTTTTCGAATACCGGACACTCTCGTCCAACTGCTTTCCGTTTCATTAAAATACTGCAAGTTCTTGTCCGATGTGTTGGTCCTCCGATACTTTTCCTCCAACAACCGAAACGATTCCAATCCTACGCTTTTTAAAACCTCTTAATATTTTGAGAAACCCTCGCCAATAATATAACGATTCTTACCTATTTCTGGCCAGAATTCCTTATACATAAGATCTTTTCTAACTTTCTATCGAAGATTCGTTTCGAAATGTAGATAAACAACCACACACAAAGGTGAAGTATGAAAGAAAAATACCAAAGCGATTAAAAACATCGAATTTGCAAAATTCCAAGGGTCTCGAATATACGAACGATCGAACAGATAAAGTAGAATAATAGAAAATGTAAAGATAGACAAATCAAGGCGAATTTTTCAAGGAAATTTAACTCTTATTTTTCGTTCGTCGATATTAGAACGGCCACTCGTTTTTAGGGGATTTTCACATTGCGGACCGGGTTAGAAAATTCCTGCAGGGCCGCGGAGATGATGGTCGTCCTCGAGAATAAGTGGAACGTACGCGAAGATCGTGTCCGTTATTTCGCCGTGACGTCACGACGACTTGTAACCGCTGTAACAGCGCCATGGAGAGAGACTAGCAGTGATGTCAGCCTCGCGATGCTCCATGTCGGTATTCTAATTCGCCGATTAGAGTGTTATGGTGTTTCCTGGAATAAAGGACATCAGCTAGAGCCTCGAATCCATTTGCATTCGCCTGTTCGTCGCTGTTTGTACAGTCAGAGAAACATCGTTTATCATTGGTTGGAAAAAGAAGATGTGATCGAGAGGATTTCTTGAATCGTTGTATCGGTATTTAATATTTCAAGACGCATCGTCGTATTATCGAACTTTCGACCTTACGTAACCGACGCTTTCGGTAATATGATTTTCCGTTGCTGTTGCGCCGCTTAGTTTCCCTGGTGAAAGCACCGCCTCGTTTTGACGATATTACGGAACTTGCGCAACGCGAGATCGTTGGCCCCCGCGGCTTAATTGGCAGCTCTTTGTTTTAATTAACTCGCCGCCGGCCTTCTTTTCGATTGTTTCCAACTCTTCTTAATGGCACACGCTTCACCAATGAAGTCGGAGTCGTGTCATACAGAATTATTATCGTGCCAATTAAACGTAATGCAGCAAGTTCACTGCCAGAAAGCCAATTTATCAATCTCTATTTAGACTCATCGCAGAAAACGATCTTTCTTGCTTAAAGATGTTTGTTTTAAGTATTAATGGAAAATCACGGTATCCTCGATAGAAAATTAAAAATTAAGATTTTAATAGGACGTTTACGAAGCAAGGTTTTTCAATTTTGCAATAAGAAGCGATCGACGATGAACGAATTGTAATGGAGGAGATCGAAGTGAAATGAAGCCTCGATCACGGTCAGTGCAAGTGTATTTTTATTCTCGATATCATGATGCGGTCGGTGTTCTTATGTCTTCGTGTTCGTTCTTTTTTTCTTTTGTTTTTTTCTTGCAATCTCGAAGCTGAAAAGGTAGATCTGTCTCTTCCATTCCCGGCGGTGTTTATATCTCAACGGCAGTGGCTGGTTGCGTTAGATTCCTCGACCTTGCCGGTCGTGCAGGTTTCAACTCGCAGGCATCGGACCTCCACATCTATACCGGGTGTACCTGTGTGGAAATGTTTGATTCCAGGTTGAATGAATACTTGTTTTGCAGGAAATTGCGTTTGTCAGTTCTTCTTGAAGCTGCCATTAAAGAGCAAATTCACAATACTATTGGATATCACGTTATATGAACATTTCCCAGAATATCGAACTTCGTTCGCAAGAACAGTAAGAAATAAAATAAATAAAATTAATTGTTAGCGTCGTCGTAGTAATCACGCCATCGAAGAATAAATTCAAGATAGTATTGAATACCATGATGTAGGAATAGATGCGAGGATTAAATTATATCCCTGAGAAGAATGGTCAAAGATAAAATAAAATCAACGGCGCCATCGATTTTACAGCAACATATCAGAACTCGAAACACGTATTAATAGAGGCAATAATTATTTCCACGCACGACGTAACGCGTTAAATTTATTCTGGTTCCTTGCCTCCCGCATGGTTCTCGGTACGGGTTCACCTCCTGCATCAGGGTTATTATTGAACATCGCTATTTCCGAAAACCGTCACGACTCCATCGTCAGTTTGCCGTGGTCGACAGTTCTTCCTGGAAGAAACAACGTGGCATGAAAATTCTAAAAGGATCGGAATGCCGCCGTCTCCCATGTTGTGTTGCATCCATGCCACCTTTGAGCTCGGAGAAAGTCTTCCACGGACGGATTTAGATTTATTAGACAGTTGTTACACACTGTCCATCGTTTATTTTCCCGTGTATTTTCAGCTGTTTTATCGCGCGTTTATTTTATACGTGTAACGCATCCACTAAGTGTCCATCGGCTAACGAGTTTAACTTCGTATTCACATATAAAATTCAAATATCTTTATTTCAATTTTTCGAAAATTCTTATTTTGATATGGAAAAAAGCTGTATAAGAAAATTTTCAGGGTAGTTTAGTTATTATGAAAATGTAGAGTTATTTTTTTCACGCGCACTATGCTGAGATTAAATTAGCATTGCGGGAATTTAAATCTACAAAAAAACAACGTTGACATAAGCTCTTAACATTAGCCTACCAAGCTTAGCGACATAATAACATGGACAACCGATGCAGAGAGAAAATTCAGAAGCAGAAAAATTATCCCTATAAAGAATTGTGATTTGTCGACATAAAGAAACTATATAGATGTAATGTCAGTGATTATGTGGGTGATAGCGAGCTGAAATTAGATTCGCTAGTGCGTAATTTTCAGAGCACGAATGGAACAGTGGTCGTCGTAACCATAAAGTACCATTGATGGAACCGTTCGGACGCTAATGGGTTCATCGTTTAGCATACAAACAATGGAACCATGTATTTATCGGCAGAGTCTATCATTTAAGCGGCATCGTAAGAATCGCTGACGAGAAATTACCAGCAGCCACTTAATAATGAAAGATTAGGTAACCAATTACATACATTGTTCTATAGCCAATCTGAATTCCCAATGTGTTTATATGTTTCGTGGCACGGGTCTGCGAAGAAAGTTTGGTCTATACGAACTCTAGACCCAGTGAACTTCATCGATCGATACTTGAACTCTTTTGCACGATAATTTATTAATTAATAATATCAGCAAATTAACAAGTTACAAATTATAGACTCGTCTGTAATTTATAACTTAACGATCTTAAATCGAATGATATTATCAGATGATTTGTAGTTTGGAAAGCTTACTTGTGACGTTGCATTTCTTTTGTTATCGAGCATATCACTTTTTAGTAATTAGCAAATTGTAACTTGTACAATTTACTAATGATATTACGTAACTCGATTGTACAGGAGTGCTCAGGATTATCTACATTGGTTTGCGAAAATATTTGGTCACTTACCACGGAAGAGTGAAAATTTTTCATACAACACGTTTAATATATTCACAAAGATTTGTTCTGGCTTCGAAGATGAGCCTAATTGTGTTCGGTGTCAACGATAAAATCGTTGTCACATAGTTTGAGAATACGATTCGCAAACTCGAGACTTCTTCGCGATCCTGTAATTCCAACTAGCGTTATCAAGAGCAAATAATTCCTCGTATACACATAGAGTTTGTAGCGTTAATTCTTTGTTTGAAATGTGTTACTTACGTATTTCACAGACCTCGAGTTACAAAGACACGAGTTCCGAGCTTTGTTCTTCGCAGAATTTAATAAGAAGGAGAAGCAATTGTTTGTTGTTATTATCGAGACATTTAAAGTTACTCGTACTATTTTATTCGCTGTAGTTTATATTAATCTCGAAGCTTTAAAAGGAATTATATTTGTTGCAATCTTGATAATGTATATCAATATGGTGAATATAGCAAAGATAAAAGGAAAGATTAATTACTTATTATTGTTATTGAAAGATTTAAGGATGTCACATTGTACGTACTATTTTGTTTGTAGTTTATATTACTTCAAAAATCTAGGAAATAACCTTTACAAGTATCTGATAACTTTACTGATACCGGATACCAATATCGCGAATATACTAAGAGAAAAATGCAATTATTGTTATTGACAGGCTCGAAAATATTACATATTCTATTGTCCTATTTGTAATTTTTATCACTTTAAAGATTTAATATTAAACTTCGTCAAATGTCTGATAACTTACAGGATTACCCATACGATTGTCGAATATTCTAATACGATCTAATACGATCAAAAACGATTTAATTCCCTACTCTACTGAGTGAAACGAAATAAGCAGAATAAAATATCAGTCTTTAAAATAAAACATATTCGACATTAATTATAGATGACTTACGAATCTGTAATGTTACCTTATATCGAAACCTACAACCAATTTTTCTCACAAAACTGGACGATCCCGAGAAACCTCCGGACTACAAGATCCACTATCTCGACCCTTATCTACCTTTACTATCTACCGATTATAAAACAGTTTTCAGGAAGAGAATTCGCTTAGATCAAATCGTACATCTGAAGCATACTCACCCAAGTGAAATGTAGGTTCCGAACTCTACGGTGAAGAGTCGTGTCGCTGAAAATTGATTACCATATTTCATCGTGACGGTAGTTGGAATGCCACACGGCTTGTTTATAGGGTATGAGACCCAGTGCACACTCGTTTCGTAGACAGGGCCGCCTGGTAACGACTACCTGTTACCCAATTAATCGCTACCCACGTTCTAAGAGGTCCAGTTCCACTCGACCGTAGCCTTTGATGGAAACCAAACAATTCAGGAACCTATTCGTTTATGTTGCAAAAGGTCGGACGCAATTATTCGATTCACTGCTTGCTGGATACAAAATATTCCTGGCGTTGTTAAAAGCTTCGTGTTTATCGACCTGGTTTCCTTTGTTAAATTGAAATAATTCGATAGGTGTGCTTTTTTGAATGGAATAGCGGACGTTAGAGAATGGAAAGGACAGTATATAAGATTTGTTGGTTTTGTGTGTTGCAGAATTTCCAGGATCTGGAAGCTGAGAAGGCAATAATGGGCTCCATTGTGTATTGCATACATCATAAGGATGGCTGCAAGTGGTCCGACGAACTTCGAAAGTTGAAGGTAACGTTATATTTTTCTTTTCGTTTTGTTAGTATCGATGTGCGTACCACAATTTTTACGTTTTATATGGTAAAGACGGTATTGTATGTTGTTCAGATAATTGAAGAGTTTCGTGAACAAAGGACTTGTAGGTTTCCTATTTTCTAGTAAAATAGCTAAATTACTATGAAGCTTTTATTCGCGTTGGGAGTATAAAAAGGACAAAATTCTTTAAGTTGTTTAGTTCTAGTTTTCTGGTATTAATTACGTCTGAATTGGTAATTATTTAAGAAAGAAAAAAAACTGTATACTAATCGAAAGAATTTGAACGTGATTAGTATTTAAAAACTAGAACTAAAATCTTCACAGCTAAGGTATTACACAACTAAAAATTTTGCCCTATGGGTTCTTTTCTCAGAAAGTTCCACGACTGATACGTGAAAGTGTCAAGACTATCTACAGGTCTTGAAATTGTTCTTTATAAAATTACTCGAAATTTTGGATGTGTAAAAATACGTTCTCGAGATCGTTTCATTATGCATTTCTGATCTTGAGCGACCTTGCGTTGATAGGTCGTTGAACTGGTCCCGGCACGGTTAACTCCCACACAACTTGCGGATAACTTGTGCTGGTTTTCCGCTCAATTATAAGAACAATTATCGGCTCTTCTTACCGTCATTAACATATCAATTCTTACATGATCTCTTGTCAAGTTACGAGTTAAAAATAGTCTATATATGCTATAAATGGCTTCGTAATTCTTTCTATTGTAATCGGTAATGGGGAAAATCCATTATCGGAAAATGTTATAAGGAGCTACAAGATTGACCTCGAAATAAATTTGATATGATTTTTTAATAATTTTACATACACAAATTATGTTACATTCTTTTTGCATCGGAGTACAAAGGATTAGTAATTAGAAATTAGAATCAGTAAAATTCGACATTTTTAAGAATCATCGGAAAAACTTTCGAAAAAAAGTACTCTAAAAATTCGAATTTATTGTAGTATTAAGAAATATCGAATAAATAAAAAATTAGAACCAAGTACATTTCAAACTAAAGAATTCCCCATATAATTCTCACAGAAGAAATTTTAACCTACATATATTAACATAATGCTTTTACACACTACCGTAGACGTTATTACTATTTCCTTAATCTCCGGTATGCGGTTCGTTCACCCGAGTTTCCCCGATTGTCGCAATACGAACATAAATCCGAAGAGAACGATCCGATCGGAGTAGAAGGAATGCGCCGTTCGAGTCTCACCGATGTAAAAATCGCATTATATCCTGTTTAGGCTCACCTGAATACCTGCAAGCACGACGCGGTCCCCTGCAGCAATAAGTGTGGCGCGATGATCCCGCGTGTGCTGATGGAGGACCATTTAAAGTACACTTGCGCCCAGCGGCGAGCACGCTGCGACTTCTGTGCCAAAGAATTCACCGGTCACACGCTCGAGGTAACCGCCACTGCATTAATTAGAAGAATCGCGATCGAGTGCCAGCCGTTAACTGTACTATAGTGGGAACGGATGCAAGCGAAAGCACCATGAGTTCAAACGAAATTTCTCGAATTCTTTTTCCTTTTGTTTAATATTCATTTAGTCATGGATGAATGATTACAGTGGCTCACGAAAGTATTTGAACTTTTATAGAAACTTCTTATGAACGTATTATACGTGTTATACGAGACATTCTAACGAAGTCTTATTAGCATCGTAATGAAGCGCAATTATCATAATTGTATTAACAACGTTTGAAGCCAATTTAAAAACGTACACAGTAGCTACGAGATATTTAATTCAGGTATATATAATTCACAGAAAAATATTTATATTATTCATTGTATTAACAAGTTACTATATTCAGTGAAAACATCTTTAAGACTTTCATATACACTTTCAAATTGTTACTCCGTATTCGTTATAATTTAACTAGTATTATTTCAAAATTTTCTATTACGTGTCTATATGTTTATAATTTAATCAACTATTTAAGGATATCGCTAACGATTCTATTCTTTGTCTACAGAAACACACAGGGACGTGTGGCTACGAACCACTCTACTGCGAGAACAAGTGTGGCATGAAGGTGCAGCGAAGGCATCTCAGTCAACACAAGTTGGGCGAGTGCGCGAAAAGACTGGTGGCCTGTCGTTACTGCAACAAAGAGTTCGTTTTTGACACACTCGGTGCTCATCACGCCAAGTGTGGCCGCTATCCAGTCGCCTGTCCACACCGTTGTGAAACTGCCGTCTTACCAAGAGAAGATCTCGAAGTTCATTTGAAAGATCACTGCACTACACACCTCTTATCTTGTACTTTCAAGGATGCTGGCTGTCGTTTTAAGGTACGTCAATTTATTGCTTTAAATTACATTTACTTTCTGTCTTTTTTTCATTTCATAAGACTAATGTCAAATATTATTTTTTGTCACAGGGAAATCGATTTTCGTTGGACAAACATTTGGAGGAATCAGCAAAGATGCATTTAAGCTTGATGTGCAGTGTAGTAACAAAACAACAGCATCAGATAACCAGCCTGAAATCCGCCATTAGCAAACTATCGTTAAATTACACGGGCACACTAATATGGAAAATTACGGATTACAGCGCTAAAATGTCCGAGGCGAAAGCCAAGGAAGGAATGGAACTCGTCAGCCCTCCTTTTTACACTAGTCAATATGGTTACAAGCTACAGGTTGGCAATACTTAATATTGATTCTATATTATTTTTCTTTAATTTAAGTTTTAAGAACTCTACTACAGGTAGAAATACGAGTACATATACTTACTTACAATGTAAAAATATTGAATATTCCAGGCGTCAGTTTTCTTAAACGGAAATGGAACCGGCGAAGGAAGTCATATTTCAATATACATAAAGATACTTCCCGGAGAGTATGATGCTCTGTTGCGATGGCCATTTTCCCACAGCGTGTCCTTCACCATATTCGACCAGACGGTGGTCGCGGAAAAGGCGTGCAATATCGTAGAAAGCTTTATACCGGATCCAACATGGAAGAATTTCCAGAGGCCCAGTCGTGAGCCCGATTCTCTCGGTTTTGGCTTCCCAAGATTTCTCTCTCACGAAATGGTGAAGAAACGGCATTTTGTCAAAGATAATACTATGTTCATCCGAGTAAAGGTCGATCCTAGCAAAATAGTTGCTGTCTGAAAAGATAACATCGACCCGTATTTTTATTAAATACGTTGTATCATACTAACTCAATTACTATCGTTCCACGTAACACATTTAATATTGTTACGCCGCACACACATGGTTTATACGTATTTTTTACTTTTACACGTATCGTCAGTCCAGTAAACGATTAATGATACTTGATATTTATTAATTGTGTACTTGGTGTGATAGGTCGAAGTACTTCACATATGAAGCGCATGGTACTTATGTCGTTACACTGAAAGTAAACTAATGTAAAATTGATTAAAACAAAATAGAAAGCAAAAGCGACTTACAAAACAAAACGACTGCTGTGCGAAACATTTGGAGGATCTAAATTCGGAGAATTATTTGAATTTTTATTACGAACAGAGTTCTGGTTTTGGCACATTGATATTTACGTTGACTATTCTTTATACATAATTTTGAAGATTTTAGGATATATTAATAACACGAACAGTTGATCCTCTGGTTATATGAAGCAATATATCTCTCAATTAAACGGGAGCTGATTGAACATGTGTACATATATCGAACACCGAAATTTTGTAAGCTCTCACTTGTAGCATCAGACCCATCCTATGACTGCAGTTCCCAATTATTCCTATCTTTTATTTTGTAACATACGTTTCCACATTTTTTACACTGGATGATTCGATTTACAAACTTAACACGAGGTTGGAGGTTACAATTTTGACTGAAATTTGAGTAGATCAAATTTTTCAGCACATTAGATTAAACCGGTCAACGTTAAGTTTGTTAAAACGATATCTACCTTAACAATTCAAATCAAAGATTATTAAAGGACTGTGTATTATAAGCTTAAGAGATGTAAATATTGTGAAAAAAAGAAACAGCGCCGAACGAGATGCGAGTTAATTAGTCGAAGCGACCGATCTACCGATGTAAATATAAGTTTACTTTATATTAGTGATAATGAGAAATTGTGATTGAGATGCTAGTGACTGTATGTAATGATTTAAGAATAAGAAATAATAAAACTATTATATCGTATTCGTATATTACATACTGTGAACATCATTTTATTCCTTATTTTCTTTATTTCGTTACACGAAATCAACAGAAATGCATTATAAATACTTCATATCAATACTCAATATATACATGTATATTTACAATCTAGAAATTACGATAGATTATACATGAAAAAGAAAAACATCGTCTAGTGATCAGTCTATTGCGATGTCCCAGTATAATGAGATTGTGTCAGTTTTCCATCCTAAAAAATATAAAGTTTGCTTCAGAAAGTATAAAAAAGATTTTCTTGTAATAGAATTACTATCGTATTAGGTACAGATATGGTTTGAATCCTTAGCATTTGATCCAGAGCATGTGGCAATAATGGACGAACACTGTTGATTTCCATGGCAGTTAAATGATCCAGCTTAGCATGTAAACCTTCGCTTTTAAGGAATGCATCTATCGATGTACGGAGCTTTGACATTCTTATGTCCCATATATCCTAAAAATTAATTAATACATTAGCATTAAAGTATACTTACATTTATATTTATTACCTTCACTGCTGTCTTTATTCTGTCCGCATCTGGTATATCATCACTACCAACATTCAGTAAAAGCTGTGCTTCTTCCATGTAATGATTACTGGGCATTTTTATAAACAATCTAAAATAACAATTTATTTATACGAAAAAATATTTTATCATAAGGAATGAAAGAAGCACATTTACTTACTTGGATAACTTTTCTTCCTCCTTCGTCTCATTTAAGCCATCAACGTCCATCCAGTCTTGATTAACGATTCGACACTTTTGTTGCTGTTTCAGGTTTACAGCCAACCAAATTGGAACTTTTACAGGTAGACCGGCTCGAAAAGGGCCCACAGATCCCGAAATTAAATGAATCATGTCAAAACTAAAATTCGGCACAATGGTGACTAATTCTTTTTCACCGATAAATTCTACTTCACTTGGATCCATTGTTCAGCGTTTAATATTTTATTATAAACAATGTTTATTAAGTAAATTTTAACATCTTCCAAACAGACCCAACGTTGCATCTGATACGACAGTAGGACTAAGTTTTGGCGGGAAACTTGCGTACGCAGTACCCTTCCATGTTTGAAACGCTACCTGTTGCTCACTACGTTAACTTCGGATGTATGTAAAGCGCATGCACGATATTAATTCGATATATCGAAGTTCGGAATTAGTTTCAACTAAGTTCTGTTTGTTTGGTCAATTTAGCGATCCATTTGTAAAAATAATGTCTTATTTAAAAAAAAAGGATATGTACGTTACAAAAGATATTAAACCAAGGCAAAGACTTTTGTGCTGGAACTATTTAATTGTCAGGTAGTATTAGGTTACTAGACAATACTATATTTTAGTGGATATAGATGATTATTTTTGTGACATTTATTTAGACCGTCGTGTGATACACAGAATATGGAATGGACATTAGCATGTAGTCTGTTTTAAACTAACTTTTTAATATTTGAAAATTCAAATATCGGTTCCCTTATTAGTTTATATGATATTCACATTTCTATGTTTAACATACATTTCACATCATTTTCATGCAAATTACATATTCATTATATGTAATCTGTATGAGACTGTCGTTTCCCAATGTAGATATGTTGTGCAGATATGTTATATATTTATTCGTGTTTAATTGCCATTAACAATGAATTTATTATTTGAAGAATGTATTTAAATAATACTATTATAAATAATATTATTCATAGTCGGTAGAAATGATTATTAATTTTTCAGTTTCTATATATTCATTATAATTTATTCTAAAGAAATGTCTTTCTTTTTTGGACATACACTGAAATTTTTTTTAATTACCATTGATCACCATTAAAACGGAAAATGTAATCTGGAAATACGCTCAGTCAAATATTCAGTGCTTTAACAAAACTTAATGCAATACAATTTCTTCACACTTTATATCGAGTATTAAATAATATCAGGATTCAGATTATTATACATCGAATTGTAATACACTAAACGCCAAAAATACATCACGTTTTGTAAACTTATCATTAACACCTTATTTTACAATTTCAATGATTTATTTATGGTAAAAGATAATTACCATACATCTTCTTATCGTTAATTTATTATTAATAGTGAAATTGATATCCACCAATTTCTAATTGAATCGAGATTCAATTTTGATTAATTTATTCACGATCGGAAATGCCGAAGAAGTTCATCAACCTTTGTCTTTATTTTCCATCAATTCCTCATCCAGTTTTTCGTGAACAGATTCCACGTGATTTACATCTACTTCAATGACGAAGATAGACGCCGGTGGCGTCTCCTCGACGTGATCCACTTCCGCCGGAAGAAGCGGCATTAAAGGTTTGTAAGTCTGTAATTCCAGTGAGGTAACACGGGGCGATCTCGAGTTGATTCTGTCATTTCCAAAATTGTCACTTTCGTTTCGTTGCAGATCATTGCTGTTTTGACTCGCGTTGTCATTTTCCTGTCTATCACTCGAAGAATTCGATGTGTTTCCTGCATCGTTTTCTCGAATCGTAACGTTTCGAGGGCTCGAGAATGATCCTCTAGATTTAACGTCAGTTACCTGTAATTAAAATTCGATCGATAAAATAAGATATATTTCCAATAATTTTCAGGATAAAATGACAATTTTATCTCTAGAAAAATTAATCGACTGTAGCTGTAAAGATCTGATAGCAGGGATTACCTAACAGTAGATTTTTAAAAATTAATAGATGTTTATGCATTTTTGGGAAATTTAATGCTGCAAACATCTATATAACATCCAGAAATATATATAAAATATTCAAAGTAGGACACTTATCATAGCGTGTACGAAGAAATTTCTATTCATGTACGTCCTATTTTTCTAGTTACGTTCATAAGAGACTAATACAGGTAGGTCTCGATTAATGCGAGTGGTAAATCCCAAAAATTGATTACTTTATTCGAATTCGCACTATTCGAATATTTGAAATATAGGAATTGGTTCTAATTTAAGGAAAGTATACAATAAAATTTGTTAAATATACATTTTCATATAATATAATGTATTTCATTAAACTATGGCACAAACGTGATTATTATTTCTCAAAGTATTTTAAGTTGGTCGCACTTTCATCTGTTTTTTTTATATCTTCGTGTATGTGGCGATAAGCCAACAGTACTTTCTTCGAGTCTCTGTTAACTTGCATACTTCAACCCATGTTTGGATCGGCATCCGTAATTTTTTGTTTCGCGTCGCGTCATGACTATAAAACAGAAGAAGTTCAGAGACGATTTACGCATCGTCTCGACGAAACAGAAGTTTAAAGATAAAGTTAAAACAAAAGACTAATTGTTTCCATAGTTGTACCGGATGAGAAAAGAAAAAACCTCGCATTAACCGAATTTTTATTCGCATTAAATACAACCTCACATCATTTTATAATTCGCAGCAAATCGAATATCGCACTATTTAAGCTCACGTTAATCGAGATCTACCTTTAATTAAAAATCAATCACACCGTACCTGACGCAGTAAATCCGACCTGATTACCCTCGTAGACGGCGGACCACCTGTTTGCCTCAGGAATTGTCTATGAGAACCAACCAAAGAACCACGATCGTGAATCACGCTAACTACGCTAGATTTCACGTCACTGTGCGGAAATAGAAGTCTCCACATGAAATTCTTAAGCGCCGCACGGAAGTCCTTCAGGTGGTAAGCGTAGAGCAATGGATTGCCAGCTGAGTTCAAGTGCGACAGGATTATGCAAAAATTCATCAGGACATCGTGCACCCTACACCTTGGACAGAACGCCATCACACAGTTGATGGTGTAAAGAGGGAACCAACAAATAATGAAAAAGATCACGATTCGCGATAGATTTTGCGTCGCCTTCACTTCACGCTTCCTGGCGGCCCCAAGTAATCGCAGCATGGTTCCAGTTGTCTGGTTTCCGGTACGGCGACCCGGATTCATTGTTACAATTTGTTGCAGCTGCAAGAACATTGTTCGGTGTAATAATAAATAATATAATTAGAGAAATATTCAATATATCATTTTCACGAGAATTCATCAGATGTAACGTGGCAACTGTTCTTTAAAATAGTAGAGGAAGAACGAATAATGCACCTCCAAAGTAATTTATATATAAAATTCTCAGAAGATTATATAAATGAAAGCCACAATCGTTTATTCTCAGCACCATAATTACTTTGTCACCAAGAAGATCGCTTTATTTAAGAACTGCAACCGACGAAAAACCAGATGAAGGTATTTAAGAAAAATGACGGTGCACAAATTTGATAAATTAAAGAAGATAAATTTCGAGGGTCAGCAAACAGGACCTTGTCTTCGCTAATTCATTGTCCTGTTTGCACACCGTATATCCGCATACTCACACTAGTACGCATATTCTGCCTGTATATTTACGGTAAAAGTGTCTGACCTGCTTTACGACCACTCGGTATATATGGGTGTAGAAGGCTGCAATTAATAGCGCGGGAAAGATGATCGTGGCGAAGTACAGGAACACTAAGTAATCGTAATCCATCACCTCGGTGAAGATGCATTTCTCATTGGATTTCTTGCCCGCGTTCCAACCTAAAAGCGGCAGGAAGCCGACCAATGTGCCAGCGATCCAACACACACAGATTATACCTAAAAGAACGGAACCATCATTTAATCTTTATATTTTTGTTTCAACTGTTCCAGATGAATTATTATTAGGTAATATGGAATAATAAGATGTAAAAACATAAAGAAGAGATCACTGAAAACGTTTAAAATTCTCATCCTTACAGTTTTTACCGAAGACCGATTGTATGGAACGGTGATATATATAGCAAGGAGAGTGTTTTGGACAAGAAATGGAAAGATTTATAGAGATCCCGCTATAGAAGAAGAGAATGAAAAGTCGGTCAAAGGAGTCGATGATAGACGTGCATGTAAACGTTATCGATTGGAAAGTACGGCAATAAACGCACCTTTTCCCCTCGTTGGAGAAATGGTATCAGTCAGCGGGCTCGTAATTAAAATCACTCATACCATAAACAGACGAAATGCTTAAATTAATCATGGCTAGGTAGCCTGGCAGTGAAATGAGAAACGTCTAACCGTGCCATTAATTTTTTCACGGGTCTCTCCGATCCTTCAATGCAATTTCGCGCGTTTTACGTGAATTATATTTAAAAAACGAAATTTTCTAACGCTTTCTTATCAAAATCTGATTTTAACGAATTTCTATGTTATTTCATGTTTCTCCATGGAATTTTTTTAGAGCCTCACAGTTTTCCTTTTTCATTTCTCTTTCTACGCATATGCACTGTTTCTCGGGGGCAGAGAAATGCGATTTCCATCAATTTCGTCGCAAGGAGGAAGGAAAATCCTTTGGGAAATCGGGCGAGTGGATATGTGATATGTATTTCATACTCTATGCTATATATTAACATCATTGAAATGCACCGAATGCAGATGGAATTTTTTCAATTACTCTACTAATTACATAATTATCGTGGGGATTATGTATTACGAAATCAATACATTATCATATTACCTACTTTTATGAATGAGGAAAAGTAACATACGCAAAGAGATATTCTAAAAAAACTATTATAAAAGAAAATACGTTTCACTTTAGAGAAAAAATCGTTTCTTATTTACTATAAGCTACTAACTAAAGTTACATAAGAGTTTTTATATAACGTAATTACAAAGATGAGAATTTTTATAAAGAACAAGTATATTGATACTTAAATATCCCAAGTATACTAAGAAATTCATTAATCGATCGCAAGTAAGAAATTTAATATTTAATGCGTCAATTAACTTCAAGTTAAATTTCTTAGGAATATGCAAACTTCTATTATATACGTTATTAAAATATGCGCAGGGAATACCACCTGTTGCCGCCTAAAGTGCATTCTGTTACATCTCATCGATTCAGTTCCACGGAGGATTATGATGTAATTTCTTTGGGAAAATCAGCGTAAGTGATACAAATAAACATACATTAATGTAAGATAAAAGAACTTTCACATATATTCACCGTAATGTTACAGTGAAATTATGACCAAATCCTGGTAACAATGGTCTAAGAATATATCTGCACAATATTGTCTAATCAGCATTGTCGCTATTTGATGTCCTACATTCTCGTAGAACAGAACGTGATAAACATATGCTACCATGTGTAGTTGTATGTTATACAGCAATAGAAATATAGTTGTCATTTTATAAAATTTCATATATTTATATATACGTATTTGATTTCAAGCAAAGTTCGATGACTTAAAAATAGCTTGGAGCTTTTTGTATTTCAAATTATTATAAAATGTATTGTCTAAAAAACAAAGAAGTCTATCTTCGATGTCCTTAAGACTATATGTCGTTTATTATTCAAAACATTGCAAGAACATCGAAGTACTTTTTACATGCGAACTTACTAGTCGTTTCGGTATAAGCTGTATATTTTGCATAAACTGAAACATTCGATATTTTATGTCTATTTTGCATAAACTGAAACACTCGATATAGATGGAAAACAAGGTTCGAGATATGTGAAGAGTTGAATAACAGTTTCACTCGAACAAACAATTTCGCAAAATATAATTACGTGGTTTGTGCCTCGGTGTTGTTTTATCGTAGCTCGATTAAATGGTTATGCGTTTCATCCAGAACGCTTCTAAGAAGAGGTGATTTTAATTAGATCATCGGATTGTACAACAGTAACGACGTAGCTAACAATTACTCGATTTACCCTTGCGTTTCTTCGAACTTTTCCCGAGCTCACTCAATTATCGACTCGTACTACTTGCACATCGATGATTACGTTCACGGTAAATTTTCCCTTGTTTATCTTCACAAATTATCTTCGTTCGATATATCAAACACTTATATCGTATTTATAAAAACAGACAAAACAGAATCTAATATTTTTAAAAAAACGTATTAAAGCGTTATAAAACATTTCTGATGATTGATAGATTTTTTTTTAATTTCTGCGATTAATGTGGATGTCCTGAGAAATGCTTTAAATTATTATGCGTATTCCTGATGAAATCCATCCGCTAACTTAAATTACAGAAATTGTAAAGTAGAGGAACTTCTTAACTTAAAAACTCATTTACTAACATTTAATAAAACTACTTAAGAGATAATTGCTAGTTCAAAAATTTAGAGACTCAAAATTGTTAAATAAACGAATCCTTATGAGTTTAAAAATGAAACCAGCTTTAGATCATTTATTATAATATTAGTTCAAGTTCATCGTCCTTATTAATCCTTACCTATGGCAGTTTTAGTGCGTACGGTGCGTGAGTATCCCATGGGATGAAGTATCGCCCAGTAACGATCTATGGACACCGCTACCAGACAGAAGATACTGATCGTGCAGAGGACGATAAGCACTGAAACGGTGAACAGGCAGGCGTGTAAATTCGTCGGTAAACCGATGCTGGCTAAAATGGCGAAAGGTATAGCGAACAAGCCGACCAAGAGATCGGCCGTGGCTAGAGAGATGATGTAATAATTAGTTCGTCGACGAAGTTTCCTCTCCTTGCTGAAGACTGTGATCACCAAACCGTTACCAAGCACCGCACACACTGCCACCAGGATCTCGCAAACTGTATACGGTAGATTGAGTTCCGAATGGGTGGACGCATTCACCGCTGTTACAGTCGAATTAGTAGCCAACTCGCTGGCATTTGATGGAAATTCCATCACGATGAACGTTGATACTCTGAACGCAATCGTCATTTACCCTCTATCGATCTGATCCTGATGATTAACTTACTGGTACATTTATCAACGTAGTTTATCGAAAGAAATGTAGATTATCGAGGAAAATGGAGATTGCAGAGATAATTTTTTGGTATTTTTACATAATTGATGTTTGTTAATGTACATCAAGTTGATGACTCATTAATATTCGCTTGTTCTTTATCGTAGGTTTATGTAACGAATGTGGTAGTAAATGGAAATCGCGTGACTAGCGGTTCTCTTAGTGTTTTTAATGAATCCTCTTAATTTCTTTATACAGAATATCCATGATGCTCGATATGTCACGCGAGCACGTTCCTTGAATACATCTTACTTTCTTAATGTGGAGGGGACGTAAATAGCAAATGGCACGTCAACGGAATGAGAACGAAATCATCTTCTGCTTCCTTTCTGTTTCGAGAATCTTTCGAGTCACTGTTAAGGATTGTTCGATGACCATGTCACGCTTGATGGTAGACAATCGATCTTATTTTAAGAGAAGGACATTGACACGTACGGACAGACCGGAAAAGGGAAGCATGGTCGTTTATTTGTATGGACGTGCCACGACGATTAACGATATTTGTACCACTTTTCACGCAACGAGCTTTGTCTCTATCGTGTCGTTTAGTAGTACCTACTAATTTACTTGAAATGCACGATTCTCTGATATATATCTCTAATAAAACGCGTACGATTTACGATTCTTATCGAGGGTAAAGAATAAATCAAAAATTATACAAGGTACCAAGCCTTCTATGGCTATTTTATTACATTTTATTATATTTCCAAGTAGCCAAAAATATCAGCCTGAAAGTCATAGATCAAAAATCCTCGATCCTATTCCTCGATCTTCTTTCCAAATGGCCACAAGTAGATTGTATATAACGGAAAGCTCGATATAGTATATTTAATAAGACTTAAATTCTCGTTACACTTGTCCAGAAGTAATCGAGCTTTTCAACTATGTTTCCAAGTAATTTAAGATATCTCTGAAGACTCACGTTTTATCAAGGAACAATGAATCGTCCATTGAGAAACAGGATAGCCGGAAATCTCGAGATTGCGAGCGATCGAGTTCATTAAGTGGACATTTCGAGTCGAACCACGTTTTGATCGCGTACTTGCGAAATTTATTGCAAGATACGACCTTCCGGCGCATGTTCATCAGAAGGTAATTCAACTTACACCGGTACGCGTGCCTTTGATTATGTCTGCAACTGTATTTGAGTCAAACATGAGTTCTTATTATAAGTCTAAAAATCGAATCTTCAATCTTCAATATTGAACAGTTTGGACTTAGAGATGTTCTTTTTCAATTATTCCCATCCTCGTCCGCAGAAGTTGACGAATCTTCTTTTCGCTTCGACTGAAATCACGCGGAAAGAATGGATGCGATGGATAGTAATTTAACCGATTAGATTCTTGTTAACTTTCTCCTTCGATAGACAATCGAGCACAGGTATTGTTCCTATTAAATGATACTTTATCTTTTATTTTCCCTTATAAATTTAATCCCTCTTAGAATATTCCTAAAAGTATCCATTTTTTGTATTTATTTACCAAACTTAATTTGCAATGAGGAGATTGCGAGCGTATCGGCCTTTTCATCTTCAGTGTTCACAACAGTGTTTTTCGACATACATTAAAATGCATAAGTTTTCGAACATACAAAGGGTTCTTCATTAGAAGCACTTCTACGTTTCCTAACATCTGACTCAATGTAATATCGCAGAATATCCTTTATTGCCTGACTCACAGTGGCGTAATTAAACTACTGGTCCTCTTCAAGAACAAAAACAGATTAAACTTTTCATTTCATGGCAATGTGACGGTGCTATCTTCGAGGAAGTGAAACTTAATGAAAGAAGAATCAACGCCGACCGTTTCAATCGCGTTGACATCGTGACGCAATTTCAACGCTTTTTTCGTTTCGGTACGACTGACGGAAAAATTATCAAGTGCGCCGTGACTTGGCTAAAAGTTATTGAACCTTCGATCGACAAATGTCCTTGATATTCATTTTAAAATACTGAAACATTCAGCATATATTTGTAATTGGATTTTTAGGCTGTATCAATATTTTCGTGTCGGCACTTTAATTTTTGACCAGTCGTTTGTCTCTATTGTTATGATTAGAGCAATATCTGACAAAGCCGTTGAAGGAGTGAAATACGACTTAGGGTGTCGAGAACAAAGTTAAAAGCAGTAAAAGTCGTCATAAATTGTATTTTAATATCATCATGTACGCCGATACTCTATTCTCAGCTTTTACGCCTATTCTTATTTATAGAGGCTTAGCATATCACTTGCCGATCATCATTGTAATATTTTATCTAAGATGTTACGGCCATACTATTTTCTAACTCAAAACACGACATTTTTATCTTATTTTTATGAAAGAATATCGATTTACTTAATTCAAATTTCAATTTTCAATTCCGATTAATTTTAATTTTGATTAATCTTAATTCCGATTAATTTTAATTTCTGTAAATCGTATATTCGGGGAAAAACCGATTCGAACTCGTTCAGTAACCAATCAGAGTGACGCCGATATTTACCCAACCAATCAACGTCAATCAATGTCACTGCGCGCTTTTTTTCAAACAAACACTAATTGATTAGCGATCGATGTGAATTGTCGCGGTTTCTCGAAACTTCCGGGTTAAATCGAAGATTTGGCGTGAATGAAACGCACCCAGGGAACACGTCCGACTTCTCAACCCCGTGGCGCGTAACTGAGTTCCTCTTCGTGACACACAGGGACACTGCGACGGTGGAGGTGGAATAGACGCGGTCGTAGATTATGGTGGTAGTGGTAGACTGGAGAAGAAAATCGGCGATTATATATCTATGTTTCTGTATTTTATGTAGATATAATCTATTAGGCATAACTCTTGAAAACGGAGGTAATTTAAATTTGAAATCACACAAATCTACGCATCGTAATTGATATTAAATATTTTTTGCCTTGTTCATCAAACTTTGAATCTTTTTATCATGGTCGACTATCTTGATTTAAAATATTGATAAGCAGAATTCATTTGTATATATTTCGCATGTTCTTTTTTACTTCCGATGGATTTCACCTCCTCCGATATTTTCTTCGATCTTTTGCAAAAAATTGACCGAAGCAGCGATTCACGATTTGAGACTATGAATGCAGTTAATCTACATATCTTCCGGTAGCATTCCTGCAAGCGTATCTTTACGAGATTTGTAATTGGATAAGCGTACCACGAGTGAAGATTCAATGGGATATCTGGAATATACGCGTAGGTAAGAGAGGAGGGAATGTAAGTACGAGACGCGGCATGTTCATATACGTGAAATTGTCAAAGACGGAATAGAACTCTCCTTGTGCGAGTTAGTACAAATTAGTTTAGCTTCCTCTCGGCGAAATTAAAAGTCCCGTTCAGTCTCTGGAACTTTTTGTAATATTTTATGAACTGTACGTCGCGGGATACTTTACGGCCTATTTCTTTCTTTTACTAACTTTACTAACTCGTCGAGTTCTCGATTGTAATTTGTTATATTGAACGTTTCAATTTGAATAGACCTGTGTATATTTTCTTAGGAAGTACGTACACGTATGCTCAATGGAAATTACAAGACAACATTGGAGGGCAATGTTTTCTTAATAGAACTCGATGGAAGGAACGTGCAATAGCGTTGAAACACTAACACCATTATGATGATTATCGAATTAAGAGCGTAAAAGAAAAGTTGTTTCGCTTAATTAGACCTTCTAAATCTAATTTCACGTGCTTGCACGACGCGCCCTTCGCTAATATCGGCCAAGGTGTTTCTTGTCTTGAGAAATTCGACAAGACAAACGGTCGCATAATTAACCACGCGCGTGCGTTCCATGCTGAATATTGGTCACGAAAATAGAGAACCCCATTTCTTCTTCAACATCGTTATTTATATCAATGTAAATGTCGGCAGATCTTCTATCTTATTTAAATCCAGTAAAATTCGACGAACTGCCGTATGGTAATACTGAAAATTTAATTCAATTGGATAATTGATGGAAATCGTAGGAATAGACTATTTACTGTGTGTACTATTAATCGAATCAGATCCTCTTGCAAACAAGCGGGTATTTGTTATTCCGTTCGACATTAGACAGGATCGGATTACTGCCAAGGCTAACCAGACAAATGGGTCTGCGCATTTTTCGTTCTCCCTTTCCAGAAGGTGGTTATATCCGATGTCTGTATGTGTGTCTATGTATAGAAGTTCGTTTGAAGTGAGAAATCGAGTTCTGAGTAAGTTTCTGGGGATACAATTTTATTGAAAAGTGTATCTTACGTGGTGGATTGATTTTCTTCTATATCTAATAGCCGTCTTTCCTAGGATATATATTTTTTAATTTTCCTGTAAATTACTGTTCTAACGATTAACGTGTTAATGGTTAAACCGACGATGCGAGAAAATTATAGGGCGTGATAGAATTAGCGATGAATCTTAATTGCTGGGGTGGCCTTAAACATGTCTTCGACTTTTGCCTGTTATTACAATGTTCTAATAACTGGCAATTACGTAATTAGCCCGACACGCAGTGAGAACCACCGGCTTCTATGAATTTCTTAACTATATACATATATTATAAAAACGATGAATTTTTAAAAGGAAACGTACAGCTCAATCGACGGAACGCGTTTCCTTCCCGATGGTGTAAGAAGATATAAGCTGTGAATGGAGGTCATGGACATCTCAAGGTTATTCATATTATTCCTCCTATGTTGCAATCGATATTTTAATTTTACAATTTACGTAATGTTTTCGACATTAATATAATTATATCTGTAATGAATAACATGGGTAAATTAATTTTCATTAGGCTTTTTATAGATTTAGTAATGTATCCAGTAATATTAACTTAATGACATTGAATTTTAATTTCAATTTCGTAAACTAATCATAAGTTATTTGCTGCCTTCGCATATTTCAATCCGATTAGACAAATGATTTATCGAATTATTTCTCGCGTTAATTTTCAAAGTAATCTTCGAATGGAACGAAGACAGCTTCATTGGTGTGAAACTTGTGCTTCAGCTTGAAAGCATTTCTGTGTCGAATGTTGATTAATAGATTCTCGATACTTTGTCATGGAATATAATTGTCTTCTGTATAAAAAAGAAGTAATTGCGACACACTGATTGTCTCGAATCCACGTGGATTGGTTGAATGATCGATAATTGTAATCAACGCTCGATTAAACTGATATCAATTTAACATTTATTACGTAATTAACCAGTTATACTGCTTTTCTCGAGTCCAGATCAATGTTGACGTAATCGAGCTTTAAATTAAACATTTTATTAGGATAACGAGTAATTTAAAGGAAAGAGTCATTTGAATGATCCCTGATTTTGGGGATTTTAACGAATCAATCCTCTTCAATAGAATAACTCAAACTGACTGATGTCAACTGCTGAAAGGCATCTTAAAACGGAGAGGTCTTAATGAATAGTAAACGAGTCCATTCTCAGTAATTCGAATGTGCTTTATTGTATGTAACAGGCGCACAACAGATCGTTTGACATCGCATGAAAGGATCCTTGATTGTGATGCAAAGTTGAATGAATCGTGGCTAGACAACGCTAGGTATGCGAATTTGCATTTATCTGAATCGAAAACGGGTCATGCTGCACGGGGCATGTAAACACACCCGTGCAATTAAACTATCTAACGACTTAATGCGACTAATGTGATTGAAAGTGGATGAGAAACTATGGAAGCCAGTGGCGCAAACATGAACATAAATTTCCTGATTAGGTAACAAAATGTGAAAAACTTAAGAAAATAGAAATATTTCATTTTATCTTTTTTGACAAAAATATGTTCAGACTTTTTAATTTTATAGCTTTAATAAGTAACATTTTTTCTAATAAATTTTTGTTTCTTTTTGAAGTAAGAAATTGGTATTACGGGTGGGAAGAATTATAGAAATTGACTTTTTAATAAAATTATAAGTGATCAATGAATAATAAACGGACTGAAAGCATTTTGGTTGAGAAATTGCAATGGAATCATAATTAATTGATCAACAAGCTTCAATTGACTTCGTTGTGTAGTACCCTTTATTATGGCTGCTCTATATAGGTGTGTAGTAGTTAACTTGGTGTGATAATTCAGGTGGTCTCCACCTAGGGGAACGCAAAACATATTGTTAAAGCCTTGTGACGACTAGCGGGATCCAATTAAAAGGACAGTTATTTTATACGGTATATGTCTGGTGTAGAGTTCTCTTAATATTTTGTATAAAATGTGTTTAAGAAAAAAGTTATCTTAAATTTCTTAAAATTATATTTTTAAAGGGTGATTGAGAAAAAAGGTCAATATGGAATGAAAGAAAATTATTAATTTTATCTTTCGATTTTCTTCTATATGTTCCTTTCATCTGGAACGTTCCTGCCCCTGTCCAATATCAATTTTCCGACTCACAATATCAACGTTAACGAACCCCTTCGTCCTTACGCGAAGCAATGTATGTTCCACTCGATCGACAAAAATGATCAGTTATCTGTATGTCATATTGATTAAATAATAACCACTCTATCAGTACTCACAGTTAGATTTGAAAAGCTAATTTACAACGCTGATATTATGAATTTTATTTTACTAACTTATGGCAACTTCTGCTGAATTTTAATTCTGTGTTTTTAAAATATTAATTTTGTTTTTAACCACACATATAATGTTATCATTTAAAAAGGAAGTATAAAAAACGACAATTTTTCACGCCTTTAAAAAATCATGTATGTCATATTCTTTAAATTACTTTTAAATTATCAAAATTTCAAACATTATATATCCTTACATAAATAGATATTTGGAATTGCATGGAATATTGTACAGTGCTACGAGTTAATTTGTATACAATAGAATAATTTTATGATTGATTAGTTCATAGAAAATGCCGTAGTATTAGCCCTGAATGTGTTTCTGTTTGATCGTGTCCATGGTTCCAACGTTGCACGTATTATTATGTACACGAACCATAGAGCAAAGGCGAACCCAAGGACCGTGAAGACTCCATAGCTGCAAATAAATCAATGTTATACTACTGCAATCACCTTGGCTACCAAAATAATCATAACTTAGATTAAGGATGTCTCGTACTTTGTAAACCAGGCAATAAATGTTCCGAGACTTATGATTACGAGTAGACTATAATTAGCCAACGGACGTAAACTAAGTCGAGGCGGAATGCGTTCCTCGTACCCGCTGGACAACCCAGTTTGTGTTCGTTTTGGTAGCTTCACGACTTTCGTTGGTGATTGTAATATCTGTCGGCAAATGCTGCCGAAGAAGCCACGTCGATGGTACATCTTAGTTATCTTATGTCGGTACTGTACAAAATACACGATTATATAATTACAAAAATGAAGCTAATGTAACTTAATAATTCGATTCTAAAATGTTATTAAATGTATATTTACCTTCACATTTATGTATGTACAGAGCTTATATAAATTTCTAACAAGTAACGCGCATTCGTTACTTCGAACTGGTTGCAATTCCGGATCTCCCATGTATTCGATATATTGACATGTCTGTCTATCTTTCTGATTAGGTACAAAAACACCTGGTTTGCTTGTATCTAAACTCGAATCCATCTAAAAAATTAATGAGTTAGGATTTTTCTACTATAATAAGATTTTTTAGATAATTAGTTTTATACCTGTGATTGGTGACAAAAAGATGTCGATAGAATACTTTCATGGTATTCTTGGTCAGCTTCAATAGCTACCTGGGGAATGTCTTCTACTTTAATCTGTAAAAATTATGTTTAAACCAAATCATACGATATTTAAAATTAGAGAATCTACCGTCTTTTATTACCTCGAAAATATCAATTAACTGTTGCTGTGCATTCGCTAGATAAACAGGGACACGACGCCTTTCTTCTATACCAATATCATCCGAAGAATAATCTTCGCCATTAAAAAATTCCCATAGTGCTAACAGAAATGGTCTGTTTTTTCTCTTTTTTTCCAATGCTTCGATTAAACTAGTTGCTGTTAAATGTGCTTGTTTAATTGTGCCTAACAGACATACGACCTAAGATAGAAATTAAAAAATAATTAAATACTTTAGGCATGTATTTTACGTTTTACGTACCTGTGAAATGGTAGCCGTAGAAAACATTAGAACGTATTGGTATGTCGGTCCTTCAAGCTCTAAAATTTGCTGTCGTACAGTTGAAGTCCATTGATTTGTAGATACTCGACTTCTGCTTAATCCAACATCATCCATGTGACTTTCTATTTCGCATATTATTTTTGCTAAATACGGTTGCGAAAAAACCTGAGTAGTATAAGTTTGATAAATACGTGTTGGCGGACAATTCACATATCTACAAAAAACTTAGCATACTTTTGTAACTCTGAATAACATTAACGCATTCTTTGGAGCTACAAGATCTGTTCTCATAAATCGTGGAAGTAATTGTTGAAATATGGCTGTGTAGGCTAGTAGATTATGTGCTATGAAAGGCATCCATCTATATGCGTCATGTATCTTTCCCCTCTCTTCCTCTTCTGCTTTACTGTAAAAAAGTAAAATAATTTGTAATAATAATTTCTCAACAGATCTTTTACTATAAATACATACCCTTCCTTCGTATACGTTATACCAGGGAAATATCTCCATGGTTGAATAAAACTTAACCAAGCTTCAAGAATCAATCTAAAGGAACTATCTAATGGCCAATGATATATGGCTTTCCGAAGGAATGTGTAGATTTTGCCTTGAACAGAAGGCAAAATAATTCTGAAATGGTAAAAATATAGATTATAGTATTAGTATGATATTTAATTGTTGTTTAATTCTTTTTTGAATATGTATATACCGTTTAAGTTCATCCATCGCACTTCTGTCACCTATCGCGCTATTTGCAAATTCATGCAAAGTTTTTATAAATGCTCGCACTAAACGTATATGCTCTCCGGAATGGATGCTGTGCTGTAATTAAAGTTACATGCAAATGTATATATATATTTTACGAAAAAATTTCAAATGGAAACTTACTCGACGTGGAACGGACGCAGAATATGACGTGCTTAATCGTGGATTTAATTGATCATCTTCTATGTATTCCACCCAAAAGTCGAGAAATACTTGAACTACAGTTTCACTTCTCCAAACTTGCGGTAAACATTGTTGCTGTGGAACGCTTGTTGTAGAATTCGGAGATGCTGGTGATAATATCGACGTTCTCAAAAGTCGCGGTGTTTGCATTCTGTAATAATTTCTGATTTTTAACTTATTGTCTAGTTCTAAAGAAGTGCCATTTTATTTATATATCCCTTATTAAAGTATTTTTTGTTTTGCTCCGAGAATACCTTTTAGATTCGGGTGATTGTACTAATTTCCGTTGAGGCGTTTTCCTAATGTATGGACTAATTATTGGGAGAACTGGAGAATTGTCTTTAGGCAGAAAATGGTATAAATAACAGTGTGCCAACTGAACATAAACAGTTTCCCAATTGATCCAGATATTCTCCTGTTGCTGCACCTGCAGCCAGGGATTTGTCAAATGATATGCAAAGTGGAAGATATAATATTCAAAGGGATATGTATAACTGTTAAGAATTTATCTTACACAAATTTTTAAAAATATTTCATGAAATTATTAAACAGAGACATAAAAAGGATACTCATATTTAAAGCAGATACGCCACGCGTACCCTGATCATCTCTGATTTTGTCTAGATAAAATGGGGGTATTACTCCTTCCTCTAACATCGAACGTATCTTTACCTGAAATAAAAAAACATATATGAAACTTAATTTTTATTTATTTTATAATTATCAATAATGTATAGATCTATTTTTACGTACAGGTAAAAATGAAACTGGGAAGTTGTATTTCAAGTAACAATCTGGCAATAACTTATAACATAAAGAAAAAACTGGTCCTTGTGGATTAAGAAAGTTACAAAGTGTTTCATGCTCCTGTGGATTTTTCTTAAAAGTGATGCTATGTAATCCCCAACCAATGTTGTCAGTTATTCCAAACAAGGAGTCTACTAATATGGAAAATACATGTTGCAATTCTGTTGTGCTTGACTCATCTATCAGCGTTGCTATTTCCTTGCATCTTTGTACCAATGGCATATTTATGTATCTTTGTAATTTGATCTATATATTAATTAATGGATTAAATTAGATATTAATGCAGTCATCGAATTAACTTATGTAGATCTGATTTATAAATACCAATAGAATTTTTAGAGCAATGTATTATATAAATTTTATCAGTTCTATTACTATTACTTTATTCAAAATACATTATATACATATTACATATATTTGTATAATACAGTTACGCAAAGATAAAATATATACAATATTTCTTATATCAATTTATTTACAGAAAATGATACATTTTTAATCAATACAAAGCAAATTGTATTATTTTATTGAATAAATGTTTTATTGAGTTATTTCAAACAAACCAGTTAAGAATTTTCAAGTTAAGTTGAGGTTAGGTTATGTTAAGACAATAAAATTTACAAGTTAAACATTTATAAACTATAATACACGTATGCAATACCGTAGCAACGTCTGAGGATGCAGCCATGTTCGTATTTGTTCGAGTTTACGTGAATTGCTAGAAATAACATTTATAAAAGTATAACTGACTGCGAGTATTTAATTCGCGCTTTATACACAAATTAAATTGTAATATTTATCACGATAAGAAATTATCTCCCTAGCATTTTCCCCTAAAAAAAGAAATTTTCTCCCTAGCAGAATCTCCCAAGATTTTAGGAATTTTATGCTTTCAAAGTGCATATTTTGTGGATAAAAATGATAAAAAATCAAATTCATTAGTTTTTATATAAAAGTTCTTGTATATTTGTGTTTAATACAATCCTCTTTTGCATTCAATTAATAGTTTGTCGTTTGTAAGGTAACTCTCATTCAACATTCACATTATTGCATTCCAAGTTTCCTCATGGTGATTAGCAATGCTATGCAATTATGCAATGCATTGAAAATATAAAATCAAAGTGAATCTCATTGTTTTTTCTGACTACATGAATAAATTCCAGGTTTATATGTCGGTAAAAATGGTACGTATTGTGTCCATTTCCATCTGCAGAAAAATAAAACATATTGATAAATCATTTGAAGAATTAAAAAATGTTAAGAAGATATTATTTAAAAAAGCTTCACCTTCGTAAAGCGTCCATTCCAAATGGAAAATCAAACGTATTGAATATATACTCTTGGTCTTCTTTCTCGTCCCTTTCTGTATGTAATTCCATTTCCTTTGACCAAGCAATGAGCCCACGTTCCTCAGGGGTACCTTAAAAAATTGATAATAGTAAATGCATAGGAAATATTTTATTCTTTTATAAAGCGAAACAATTGAAAATTCACGAACTAAAGATAATATGATTTTTGTACAAGTTGTACCTGGTATAATATTATCTAATAAACATCCTATTACACCCCCCACCAAGATAGTCGTACTAAGTAACACGGTAAATACACTGTCGACTATGTCATTTCCGGTTTCTATTACACCTGAGTGATTGATCATCCACTTAGATAATACCTGAAAATTCATGAAGACAATTTAGATTTCAATTAGTATCGTAAATCAAGTTCAAATACCACTTCAAACAATTACGCTACTGCTATATAATCGTGAATTATACATAACTTAAACAATTAAGAAAAAACTGAAATTGATAAACATTTAATTAAAAATAACTTTACCAGTGGAAAGAAAATGGAGAATCCAAGAATGTACAAATTCCTTGCTGAATTTAAATTTATGTATTGTAACGCAGAGAGGCCTAAAAGAACCATATGTTTAAATATTTTTTACTTTAGTCTTAGAGTAATTTTATTTTAAAATATATATTTTAGTATACCAAAAGCAGTGATCATTCCAAACATCACGCAAAATATTCCGCCGACTATTGGTTCGGGGATGATGATAAAAACAGCGCCAAATTTGCTAATCAATCCTTGAAGGATCATCAAGACACATGCCCACTGAATAACTCTGCGACTGCCTACTTTCGTAACACCTGATAATGTTTCGTTTAAATAATGAGTTTAAAACATGAGTTTAAAATCGCTATAAATCATTTATAAACACAAAAAGATGTGAACGTATTCTTTGATATTTCTTTCTTTTTTTTTTTTTAGGAAAATCAAACGATTTACCAATAGTTCCCACATTTTCTCCAAACGTGTTTGTACCGTTTCCGCTACCCCAAAGTCCAGCTAACATCGTACCAAGCCCTTCTATGCCGATACCTCGGTTAATGGCATGAACCGGCGGAGGTGGTGCGCCTGAAAATGGAATTTCAAAAAATATTGGCTACAAAATTTAAACTCCATAATTTCTGAATTTTTTCATTTTCCAATTTTGTAATTTTCACATCTTTTAATATTTAGATTCTTAAATCCTTTAATTTTCAAACTTTTTTAATTTTTAGATTATTTTTTATTTTAGTTATATTTATCTGCCATTTTGAAATTGGACATAAATTAGAGTACCACTTGTTTTAAAAACTTTATCATTCATTTTGGATGAGATATCCAGTATCTCGAACGTTATTATGTATTACATAAGTTAAACACAAGTAACTGATCTTGAGCAAAACATACTTTGCTAAAATATTCATATTTAATTAGTGGAATAATTACTCTTATTATATTGAGCAATGTAATTGCAGTTCTTGGATTTTACTTACCGCACATCCTGGAGGTAGTTGGATAATAACTGATAGATTCCACCGTACAGGCCAATACACCAGCTAACATGCCAAGTACACCAGACAGGCTTACGGTCGGAGTACCCCATTGACCAGGATATGGGACACGGAACCATGGAGAATCATTGATAATCTTTAATTTACTATCTGCTCTGGCTGGATGACCGACTGGCAAAGCATCCGTCACAGTTAAAATCGTGCAAATTATCCACATGACTACTATTGTTAACAATACCTAATACAAAAAAGAAATAAAGACAGAAATGATAAAAACTTGAATAAAGGAAAGTTGGTACTGAAAATACAAACGTATAGAATATAAAGAAGAATAAACGTGAAATAATTACCGGGAATAGCTTAAATAATTCAAACCACACGATGGTTATTCCCTGACCCTTACGGTACATCAATATCGGAAATGGCACGTTAACAAGTATTTGAGAATACAATGTTAACATCAATATTGTTCTGCAAAATCAATATACAAGAAGTTATGTACACATCATATACTTTCTTCGTTATGTGTTAAATTTATTACTTCATTCGTTGATTAAATTATACGAACAACATTATCGATGTAAAAAGAGAAAATATGTATACATCAATTTACACGTTATAATATCATCGCTATATAAATACAAAAAAGATAAGCTCACCCAGCTGCTATACCCCAATGTTGAGACGCAGCGTCAGCTGCATTCTCAAAGAGAGATATTCCAACGAGAGAGACAGTTGGCACAATAGTCAGTGGCGTAATAAATTTCAACAAATATCCAATAATACCTATTCAGAAAATTCCATTAGAGAAAGAAGATTTAATAGCCAAAGAATGTTTTGGCTATGATTAATGATTACAATACCTCCGAATCCAATGACTACTTGGAACAAAGCGGATACAGCGATGGCTCCTGAAAGTTCCCTCATTCTAATTTGCCATAGTTCTGTGCGATTCTCGGGAGACATTTGGTTTAAAACTTCCGGCTCTGGACACTTCCATTGTGGTAAACTTAGTATTGCCAATGTTGGGACTAAAAAGGATATAGTTCCTCCTTGAACTAGCGGCAACCTATGGCAAAGAATAGGAAAAATAAGAAATATAGTACCAATTACATACTTTAGTATGCAAGTATTAGAGTATTGATTTGGTCAGGAACTAAACTGTGCAATTAGCTATCAACAATTACTAGTTAATCGTGATGTATTCGCGTCGATAGTAGTAAAGTTATAGTTTTCGTGTCGAAAGTATATCGAAATATTGGGATGTAGGAGTAAGTACTGCTATATCAGAATTCTAGAGTCCGGAAAGATACTGAGTAGAATATTAATATATTACAAACTAGATCTAAGGAATATACATAATTTTAAAGTCAAATTGAAGAGAAGATTTCCCACTATTACAACTATAATTTTAATCATAAAGTTTGAAGTAATAAACGAATATTATTTTTCCCGGAAGCTGTTGGGAATAGTTAACGATCTATAAATCTTGTTAAACAAGAGTTCGAAATGATCCAGCAGCAATAAAGTCACGAAAATTAGCATTAGAACAAGCTGTAGACAGGAGTTACCAAGTATGAAACAAGCATAAATATCGGCTGCGAAGATAATTCCACTATCCAGCCTTGATCCTCGAATTCATGCACGTACATAAATTAACACGTGTACCTTTCCGATAGCGTTTCTAGTCGCTCTCGTCATTCATTTAAATGCAAATATTACTCTTTTTTATTACGCGATAATAATATGTAATAATATTGAAACACTGATATACTCGTTATCATCATGATAAGATCTTTAGCATAAAAGATCATAAATGTGAAAAAAAAGACGATTTTAATTTTTCTACTTATTGAAAGATAAACATAGAAGAAATAAAACAGAAGTGTAAATTTTGTCGTTTAAAGATGAATTACCTTTCTCTTATCTCCTTAAAATTTTGTAAACTGAAAAGGCTTTTCAGTGACTTCATCCTTATTACTAGATAGCACTTTGTGCAAAATTTCATATTCTTATAAATATAATTAAAAATGTGAAACTTAAATAAAAATTTCTTTCTCATGCTAAACATTTTAAGGGGTACTATCCATGTATACGCATAATGTATATTTTTGTATCTTTAAATTTCTTATAAATACATGAACTTTCTACTTATTTTTTTCTACAAGATAAATTTTTTATGAATTTCAAAATATATCAATTAACAATAACACATGGTAGCTCGACGAAGCTTATATCCGTAACGAATTGCTCGAGATTCATATACGTAATTGTTTCACGGTATTTGTAATGGTAATTGTAAATGCCGTCTCGTGCCTCCTTTGGCGCCTATCAAGCGTCACTTATCAATTTAATGCTCTAGTCAGAATGATTCATGGTAATTTGAACAAGTGTACAAAAATGCTCTCATAAATTGAAGAGATCCTATAAAAAAGTATTAATTTACTGTATTACTTTTGAAACGACTTTAATAACGACGAAGTTAAATAGGAATTATGAATCATTTATATCGTTTAGATTGACAAAGACAAATTTTTTGCTAATTTAATTACCTGCACCCTATGGTGGTTTGGAAGAAAGTGACCAGTCCTGTGACGAAGATCATGGTGGAAATTATGTAACTTCTCGATGGATCGTCCTCCGCCATGCACAATGCTGGAGTAAGGATGAAGGGAATCGAGACTATTGCACCTATCATCGTTAGATAATGCTGAAAAACACATTATTCTTTTCGTAAATGATGTTAACAATAAGAGGTAGAAAATTTAACGGTTATGGAAAAATTTTGATGATATCAGAGAATTAACTAGACTTAGAGCTTATTAAATGATTATGGTAATCTTGATCGGTGTTGGATGAACATAGTCGAATATCTTATCAAGACAAATTATATAAATAGGCAAGTAAATAGGGAAATAAATCGGTCCACCTTCCCTTGACTTTCAGAACGTGCTTATCTCAAATAAGTTATCTGATTCAAACACCAGCTTTAGTTTATATCTATACTTTTCTGTATCCTTGGGGAATTTGAGCAACGTGGAACATTTTTGAAAAGAGAAAGGTTTAAATTTTACGTGTAGACGAGCAAACGGACTTGATAAGGATTAAATTAGTTTCACGTTTCCTTGATGTTAAATATAAGATGTACAAGTAGTGTTTTCTTCCTATAAGAATATCTTGCGCTTAATTTATTACAATAAAAAGTACCTGTAAAGCCATAAATAAGCAAAGATACCAGGGCGGGACATCGTCGATGCCATAATTGAGATTCGTGCTCCTATTATTGCCAGCAGTTTTAGTATCCGACAGTGGTAATGTTGCATTCTCTAGATTCTGAAACAATAAACAGGTGCACGTTGCATAATACCAGCTTTGAAAAATTATATTTGATTTTGTAGGATATTTGAAACCGCATGCAGTATTAATTCTGACAAAAGATTGTACTAGAACTTGTTTAGATTTTTAAGGATTATCTGTACTAAAACCCTTTCTAGATTTTATGAGGGTTGCCTGTCTTTTCCTTACTTTTTTTTTTTTTTTTTTAGGAGGAGCGGAGGATTTTTAATGAAACCGTAATTTGTTCTTTTCTGCTAGAAGCAACCAGAATTTAAAACCCTGAAAAGGTATAAGCAGCATCGTCGCATACAGTAGAATATATTTTTTATAATAAGCTCGGTTACGTAATTACGTTGGAGAACCAACTCGCCAGGAATAATTGTATCATAGCGTTCATTAAGACAATAATATATCGTTTTATTAATTAACACATTGAAAAAAGGTAATTCGATTAAAGAAAAAATTGTTTTCATCGGTTTCTCCTATGTAAATGTTTTAAGCGCCCTTTACTTAATTTACCGTTTTATTATCATTACCATCCGAATTTTCTATCTGTCTAATATTTTAATGTTAATTATCAATGATCAATAACTCCGATTGTTATCCTTTCTTATTTCAAAATATTTCTCAGGGAATGTAGTATAATGCGATTAGATTCTAATATTCGAGTATCAATACTGTATAAATGCAAAAGTTCGCTCGAAGTGGGAGGAGGTCTATACTTTTTATTGGTAAAATAGAATGTATCTCGCAATCTTGAATCTCTAATTACGATTTACTCGATCCACGACGTAGCCAGTATTCTTAAGCGTCAATTAGAATCTAAATATATACGTTATATATCAATACTATCCTTTCTCAACAACACAACCATTGAAGTTCACAGTCAATTTTACGTCTTAAGTGTACGCAGTGCCTCTCAGCAATCTTTGCCATAGAAATACACTTGCGCCAAAAATTTTTACTATCCAAATATATCCAGCAACATTTGATGATTACTAATAAAAACTTTAAAAGTAACAATAATGATAATTTATATTTTAAATTGCATTACGCTTGACAAGATAACATTAAATTCCAATTAATAATCTGAGAGCCACTATTCATCTGCTCACATATATATAGTTTGGGAGAATAGAAATCAGACGGTATAAATACGGTTCTCCGAATTAAAAATCTCTATCAGTAGAAGACTGAACTGTGGAATACCGAAAGAATATAGAATATAAAATGATCGACTTTTTAAATTAAACTAATTAATTAAATTAATACAATAATTAAATAAATACAAGTAACAAATATTATAAAATTAAATATTTATATATATATATATATATATATATATACGAATATTTATTATTAATTCGTATAGGAACGAGTGAGAATTAGAAATACGTAAACCAAGTCCCCGATCCGCGTTGTAAAGTCAAAAAATAAAAATAAAATACTATACTATCGTTAATTGTACATTAGGACACGAAGTATTAGAAATCAAGAGCTATACAAACTATGAAGACTTCAAGCCATCGTTAAACATTATCGAACGATGAATTATTTAACTGGATATTCCTCCAACTACCTTAATAAACAACGTACCATTAAATCCAATTATTTTCTGCAATTGACACTTGAATCAATAAAAATCTCTTTATTGTAAGAGTTATAATATTATATTGTAAATATGATAAAAGACAATGAAATTTATAATATTATAAATATTATGAAAGACAATCAATGATAAAAAGAACAAAGAATTATAATCGAACGTGGTTTTCCCAATCACTTACTATTTCGGTCATCTGTATTCCATTTTCAGGCATATTGAAATTATTCTGTTCACGGACACGGAATACAATTAATATTCTCTACAGCACTACAATAATAAAAAATGCAGCGATCCACAATTATGAGAAGCTCCAAACGATCCTCCAGGAACCGCGGAAATATAGCGAAAACTCTTCGAACTTCGACGGCCAAGCGTCTACATTAAACCGACGTTAACAACGAACTGTATCAATAGACGACATTGCTCTTTAATTTATCCCTATATGACTACTTCGAAAGCAGGAACTAGTCGATGTCAGATTTTTTTTTCCTTAGACAACAGACACCACCAGCGAAATTTCACTGAAAATTCATAATTAGAGAAGCGACTAATCGACGGTAATTAAAAGTTAAAATAGATAAAAATGTATCTCATAACGTCATCGCTATTGACCCTGTTATTCGATACAACGCAAAACAAGTATTTAAAAGAAAAAGAAGTCTCATAACGTTGATGAAAAAATCAAATAGGAAAGCTTCTCAAAATAGCGTTTTGATTGTAAATAAAAAAATTGTCAAATAGTTAGTAGTATTGTAAGGTTGGATCTGTTCATAGATAATGTACTTGTATGTCTTAATTAATTTTAATTTGTTTGTTGCGATTGTGTTGCGATCGTAGTGCTCATAGATTGTAAAATTAAATTGTCTGGGAGCGTACGTATCAATTACTTGCCAAGGAATCTCGCGTGCATAAATCCGTATTGATAAAAATAATATTATCTATAGTCTGGCCTAAATTTGAGGGAAAGGGTATTGATGAATCTTTACGCTGCTATCGATTTTGTTAAATAGATCATTGATCAACGCTTTATCGATTATTCAGTAGCTGGGAATAGTTTTTAAATTTGATACTATACGTGTAGTATAAATTTGATAATTCTTTATATTTTTATTAACTTTTATATTTCGAATCGAAATCTGTTGGAATAAATTGTTCGACGTTGATGTGCAATTTCTGAAAGCGGTTATCTATCAAATGAGCGTTTAAATCCAAGCTACTATTTTATATACACCTTTTCACAGTAAATTAGTAATACAATGTAAGCGTAAAGACAAAATTCTATCACATTGTACTGTTTGTACAGATGTAGATATGCTTTTGATCATTCGTGGTTTTCATAAAGTGCAATAAAATCGGACTTAAGACTACAAATGATAATGTTTGAGATCACAAATATTCTTATTTTTTCATTTTATTGGACTCTTGATAGCCAAGGATCACTATATCTTTCTAGAAAATTAAATAATTTTCGTAATGTTATCTAATAAAAAACTTGATAAATTATTTACAGAAATATAAATCGAAATAGGAATAAACATCATAAGTGCTTACAAAGATTCTAAAATTGTTAATTCCGTAAGAATTTGATTCTTCCGCCAGAATAGTGGAGACATCTGTTTTCAAAGTGAAAACTATAGAGTATATAACCTCAATATTTATATAGCCAAAGCTGTGTATCATAACCTATCGTATTATTTCTTCTTACTCGTAAATAGACGCCCTAATAACGCGTATTTCATGAGTCTTTTGAATTTTTCTGAAATTTTGTGAAAAAGTATTGGATAAATATATAAAATGGATGAACTGGGTGAACCTATGGACGTGGAAATAATCCCAGTTACCGAAGATGGCAAAAATGTTGATTCTGAACAAACCGATGTAAAAACTTTTAATTCAAACAACGTGCAGCAACCAGAGGTAAACAAATATTAAATATAATCAATTTTTAAGATTAATGTGCATGTTTTATAAATTTTCTGATTGTCATTTTGTTTCAAATTTTACAATACATGAGACATAAACGTGAATGATATATACATATAATGAATTCGTTGATTTCTTGCTTTGACTAAGGATCACTTTACAATCATAAATTGTAAAAGTGTTATGTATACACTGAATTATGAAATTAGATATTAATGCATTATATTTTATATTCAAACAGATACAGTTAGATAGCCGTTATGAGAATCGTGGTGGTACTTTCATGACAGGCATAGATATATTTAGTAAGGAAGAAAAATTGAAAATGGAAGAAAGAGCCAAACGTTTTGGATTAACTGACAAGATAAAGAATAATTTATCAAATCCAGAACAAGATTTGTATTCTAGGTAAAAATACTGATAAATGTTTGCTTAATAATGTAAAATAACTCAGATATATATATATATATATATAGCATAGGTTGTCTTAATTTTTAGTATGGGCATCGTAGAAGATAGTGAAAATACAAAAAATATCAGACTAAATGTAATACACATGAGAGGCACAGAAGAAATGAGTACCAAAGATGTCTTTAAATATTTTGAAGATTATGCTCCAGCTTCCATTGAGTGGATCAATGATGTTTCATGTAAGAACAATTTAAATCCATAAATTTTACTAACATAACTATCGATGATTCCGAAAGATTGAATTATTTATAAATTTCTTGTTCTTTATTTACAATATAGGTAATGTGGTATGGTTAGATAATTTATCAGCAGCGAGAGCTATATTAGGATTATCAAAAAGAATTATTGGTTTGGAAAAGCAACAAATTACAAAATCACTTGATGGTAATCCTGATGAAGAAAACAATGTAACTAATGATGATTCTATCATTGAAATGGACGAAGATAATGAGATCACAAACATTACAAAGGAGACAGGAGAAGATTATATAAGTATCAAGGATATCAATTGCCCATTACCTCCTGGCTTGTGGAGGAAAGGGATAGATTATCCTAAATCTAAAGCAATATTCCTCAGATTTGCTACCAGAGCCGATAAAAAACAACCGAATGCAGAGAAAATGAGTGAATATTATAAAAAATATGGAAACCCCAATTTTGGAGGTATTGTTACAAATATTATCAAAATAACCTATCCAAACATTAAATAATATTATTTTATGCAGGTATTAAAGGAATTTTAACTGAGTCTCGAAAACGGATGTACAAACAAATTAAACAAAGTAAAAGAAAATTCAAAGAAGAGCCGCAAGATGATGTTAAAGATAGAAGGCGTGTGAAGAACCCCTGGGGTGCATTGTCTGAAAGTTGGGGGCTCAATGATGCTATAGAAAGTGAGTTTGGCACTAGAAATGAACCTAAAGATCAAGGACGTAGTGTAAAGGAAAGATTAGGGGTAAAATATCCTCCAAAGGAAACCACATACACTGAAGAACAACAAAGTAATTCCAGTAGTGATAGTGAAGATGAATGGTGTAAAAGAAGTAAAGTGTTACGAATGCGAATGCATGCGGACGATGAGGAAGAGAAGATACACAAACGACGTGCGAAACTTCGACAAGTCAGTAAATTTTACTATTAACTAAATAAATTTTATACAATAGAGGAATTTATTTAATCATTTATTATGGTACATTTGCAGACTATGTTAAATAATTTAACTAAAGGCAATGATTTACGATCGAGGCTTAGCGCTCCGAGGAAAGGAACGCAATTTCGTGATGCAATTCAAGTAGTTGTAACAAATACAACTGCAACAAAGTCGAATTCTTTAAAGCTTAATGACTCAGAGGTAATTATTGTTAGAAACTTAATTGCATTATGCATTATATGCATATTTACATTTAGTAAAAATCGTTGTGGGTTTTATTTGTGATATATAGGAGGAAGATGGTGAAATTATTGAAGATAATGACAGCCAAGAAAAGGAAGAGGGCGAATGGCAAGGGTCTGATGAAGAGGAACAGGAAGAAGAGGACGAGGATGAAGACTATAGTGACGAGGATAGTGACAAACCTGCAAAAGAAGTTCAAGGACCTAAGGGCAGTGTAATAAAAGTAGTTCAACATAAACCTCGCGTTGCTTCTACAGTGTGGGCAAGACTAAACAATGTAAAAAGTGAAATTGTTGATAATTCCATTAAAGATAGGTAAGTATTGAAACAAATCAATATTTATGTTTATATGAATTATGAATAACATTTGGAAATAACATATAACAACATTTTAAAGGCAACCAAGAATACGAGATCTAAGAAATACATTAAAAGGCGATCTTCGGTCTCGAATCAGAAATCATGCAAGAGGTCGCTCTCCTTTAAGGATAGAAGTGAAAAATGACAAATATACCGAAGGAAGTGAAACTGAATAATTGTCGATTAGTCGAACGAATTGTGGAAAAAATGTGAAACATGGTTGTGATGTTGTTTCAGTGGATGAGTATGATATGGTGCAAACTTCATAACTGATGTATAAAAGTACAGAAAATGCACTCATTACACCGAATCTATGGCAACTTCATTTAACTCATACGCTCTTGTTCAAATTAATGATGCCCTAAAATTACACGAAGTCACATTTTAATCGTGAGCATATTTATTTATGTTAATAAGATATATATGGAAAAATCTTTTTGATATACAATTGAATAATGGAACATGAAATTTGAAACAATGTATATTTTTAGCTTTAATTGATTATGTATCTTGCACTACCAGAATAGACCAAGTTTCTGTGCGTGTAAGAATTTAAAATTTTATGTTTAAGTACAAATATTCTGAGAGAATATATATTGTATATATATTTGTGGGTATAAAATCTCCCCATATTTTTTATTCATATTACACAATTATAAGTACGGATCGTACATTAATCTTTTAATACGACTAATGTTAACATTTTGCACATATTGATAACCAAGTATCATTTTCTTATTTTTAAAATGCGATAAAATATAAATTAGCGGGTAATGGGTGCTTCCTGGAGTGTATATAAATATTATCTAGGATATAAGTAATAATAAAAAAGTTTTTCGATTAACACATTGCGTACTGAGAAAGATAGGACATATTTTTAAATATTCGTTTGTACAATTAACACTTTTGCTGAGAATCGTGCATTTTATAATTCCAATTGGAAAAAAAAGATATTTTCGGATACTTCATAATTAACAGAGAAATAAATTTATACCTTATCGTACAAAAAGAAATTCTGCAAACGAATATTTAATTAATTGCACATCGAAACGATATATAGTGGTTTTATAATCTGTTTTGTCTTCGGTGATTACATCAGCTAAAGAAGCCAATGAAAAATGAGGAAAAATACTCGATGCGATTGTAAATAAAAATAAAATTGAGACTAATACTAATACCTTGTACCGAGACTATATATGTCGAGCATTTAAAATATATTTTCCTTACGTACGTAATAACTAATAAAATGTTTCGAAAGCTGTGATTTCTTAGACGTGAACATTAAATGAAAAAGAGATTCAATTTCATAACGCCAGTTAACCAGCCCTCTTTGATTTCAATTACAGAACGAAATTTTTGTTGCGTAATAATTAAAGACCTGTGTGTAATTTTTACACATATCCAACAAGATGTAAAAAACATGACAAATGGACAGAATTATATGAATACTCTGTATCTTCGAGTTCAGAAGAAATAGGGATAAGAATAATTATGACATCGATTCCGAATAATTGACCAATAAAGCCGCTTTTATATTAGCACGATAATACTTTGAATAGTCATTTTAAAATACAATAATCGATAATGATGATATATATATATATATATATATATGTATATATATATTTATCATTTACACAAATAACAATTAGTCAAAGAAATATTCGGCTGAAGTAATTTGAAAAAGAAAAATAAGAAAAAAGAAAGAAAGACTTATCGTTCGAAGAACACAGTGGATTATCGGAATATTCTTTTAGCCGCATTCATAGGTTTCTAGCCACTACTTTGATTCTCTACGTTAATTCAATCTCACTTTTGTACTGCTTACGGTGTCAAATAAAAATTATTCTACTGCAATTTATTAAATAAAACATATTTAAAAGAACTTCAAGGAAAATAATTAATCACATTACAAATGACTAAACGGAAGTTCAAAATATTGAAAATAATAGATTCTATGAATGCAGCTTGGAGGCACGAGGTAATTTAATGCATTAACAAACGAGATGCGATATTTTTGACGCTATTAAAGCGCGTCAGAGTTTTTTTAACTTACATATTTATCTAAAATCGCGTGAAAACCATTTGGTAACTACATTTGCTAACCGTGACTTGAATTTATCTAATATTATTATATCTACATTTTTATGTTTCATCACGTGTAAGATCTACTAGATTCGTGAACTAGTCCTCGCCAACTAATATTCATTTCTCCCTGTTTGCTTCAGAATCAGAAATATCAATCTCGTTTGCTAAAAGGCAATCGTGCAAGATATCGAGGATCTCTTTGATCTATCCTACATAAAAACTGTTGATGTATTTTTTAATTTAATACTTTTCTCTTTGTTAAGCCAATCGATAAACGCCATTTTCGCTTTCTTCGTAATACTTTCGTACTCTTTTCTTCATTCTCTTCGTCTTGTTTCTTCTCTTTTTTTGTTCTTTTTGTTTTCTCATAAATGACGTATAACATTTAAAATCCATAGACGAAATATTCTTTTTATATTCGGATATATAAGATATGAATCGGCAACAACAACAAATACACGCAACGTTTAAGTATATTAGGCCTGATGGTATTGATAATAATTCTATCAATGTATATTAAACGCTACAATCTATCGTTGCTCGCATTTCACTTGCATCCTATGTGTCTCTTTCTTCGCGATAATGGTGTCCCAATGTTATCAAAATTTTTTCCTCCTCATTTTTTAATAATATTTTTTTTTAATTACATCAGCAGCCGTTATGGATTCTTAAGAATATCCGACAACAGGTTTACATTTGATGACGTCCCGTGAAATTTGTACGTTTGCACAAGGTACAATACTTGACACACGATCACAGCAAATGTACAATATTTCTTACGTTTATTAATCATTTTTAATTAAACATCAAATTTCATATACCGAGAAGAGAACAGACACGAACTCGAAACTTTGTGGAATTTAAATGCATCGCAACTTTGTTTCTTAATACATTTCATTAATACTTCACGTTTGATATTGATCTCGTCCTTCTAACGTATATAAATGAACAGAAAGATCTTTAAAGATTCGTCTCACCGCTTACTAGATGAACAGTATAATAAATTGTAACGAAAACTTACAAGTCAATCTAGTTTTGTTGTTTCGTTCGATAATGTCTGAAATTTATGCTTAAACTCTCTGACTTGTAAGTTTTTCCTTTTTTTTTTTTTTTTTTTTTTTTTATCAGTTTTCCATTTTTGTTTGTTTAAGTCAATTTTCACGTTGGAAACGAATTTGGAACACCGATATCGTCATAGTCAGCCAGCCGACTCGTTACAATGTCCCCTCGGTCTATCGAGGTAGCTCGTGAAAATTATTCGACAAACATTTCGCGGTTCGCTAATCGTTCGCATCTACTTTTTGAGACTCTGAGAATTAACGTCTTAAATACATACACAGATTAAGTTACGAAATTCGGACACATAGCAACTGTACACGCAGAAAGATTCGGACATATATAAACGTCGTTCAAAAATCAGCTTCACGCGTATAACGCTTGAAGATGTTTCTTTATTTATTTAAGCTTCGAAGATAAAATCGAAATGCATACGAGGAAGGGAAGATTATATATGAATTATTCTTTAATTTATATTTTTTATAAGAAATTAATGAAGCTTTGAGGGAACATTATATTTCTTTTGTGTCCGTCACTTTCCTTTTTCTTTTTTTTTTCTTTTTTTTTTTATAATTTCGATAGACGATGATTTATTCTTTTTATAGAAAGTTATTGCACAATTCATTAAGGGAGGCAGAATGTAGAAACGTGAACAAGAGCCACAGACATCTCCGAAATCTTTCTTCTTGTATTGAATGAACTCGTGCTCGAGACACGCGGAGATACTGATAATTTAATGAATTAAGTTAGTTATTCTAGAGAAATTCGTGTGTATTTGACAGATAGTAAATTCATCGAAGAGTGAAATTAAATAAATTCTCAGTATCATCAGGCGTATTGTGAGCACAACGTGGAACGTTTCACATTGAGGATTTAATATGAACGGCATACATATTTCAACGAACGAATGTCCTCTTCGAGATTTCTCGCTTACGAGGAAAACCAGTAAACGAAGGAATTTTCCCAGCATGAAAAACGTATGACACGTAATCGGTTGATTGTTAATTTACGTCGGTGAAATCACCGTTGAAAGATTTGTACGACATCAAAGATATAGTTGCAGTCACAAGGACGCGGAATTGTAAAGAGATATCAGATTAAATTCTTCTTTGCAACTACAGTGATTCACGAAGATATTTGAACACACAGAAATTTTGTCTGAATATAAAGATTAGAGGAGAAAAATGTAATAAGTACATTTTTGTTGGTTTTATGATTTTGTAATGCAACCTTATGATTAAACGGGAAGATTTTAATATGATATAATTAAAAATAAAAGCAAGCCTATATTGAAGAGAAATTTAGAAAATTGAAGTATATTGAAATATATTGAACAATTAAGAATCTTCTATGATATAATTACAGATATATTTATAATCATTTTTACAATTGCAAAAATTGTGACGTATTAAACAGAAATTAAAGATGCTAGATCTTCTATGATATAATGCACACACATTTACAACTGTATAATATAATAAATAGTTTGTTAAAATTGATTGAATTATACTCGACAGAAATTAAAAATGGCTAGAGTATATTTTTGTTTTCCTGGAATAAGACAAAGGATAATCTTGTTACCTTTAAATTATATATTTATTGAAACTCTCGATCAAATTCTGACTATTCATTATTATTTTTAAACGAAAAATTTCATATGCTTGTGAAAATTCCAAATTTCAAGCTACGAAGATCAATCGTAAATTATTAGAAGTCTCATATAAAAATTCCTGCAATATCTCTTTGACTACGATGAAATATTAAATTCTCCTCCGGTAGATTGTTATTTCTCACAAGGTTCCAGATATAAAAGCAGCGACAAGGCTAAATCGATAATCCGATAAATCCTTCAATGCTCTGTAAAGCATAAAAATATGCTATGAGAAATGGAAAAGGACACTCGAGGGGAATAATACAACATTCTTCCTCTCTTTCTTTCTCTCTCAAGTTAGTTAAATCGTGAAAAAGGATACTCGAAACCGAAGGCAACGAAGCGTCTTTGTTATTTCCACAGATGAAATTTCTTAACTTTGAGGGAAATAAACGCATCGATGCCTATCTCTTTCTCTTTCGAGTGAATTATTTTACGAATATACAACATAGCACTGACATGTGTTTATTAATGGAGAATTATTTTATTAGATTATATCGAAGAACGTGAGATCTGATAATCGAGGGAGGCAAATAGTGTTTTACACTCTGGATCGTTCGTTTTGCGCTCTCTTTCTATATTAACTTCTCTATCGCTTTCTTCGTATCTCATTCTCGCTTACATTATCTCTCTGCCACTTATTTAACAAGATTTTAACCGCTTACTTTCTTGTCTTTGATTTCGACTTTAATTTCGAAGACAAGAATAGTACTCGCTCTTCTCTTTTGTTCTTTAAATAAGTATTCCAAGCGTGTCCTCGCCATCTTGAAAATCATCCGATTGTCATTGTAAAATGATGAAACATACTCGTCTCATACAAGAGATTTTTTGTTTCTTTAATTATGATTTTTAGAAAAATAAAAATAGATGATGAAGTAAATTGCTCGTCTCTTATTTGTGCCTCAACATCGCTCGAATTCGTTCCTAAGTTATCACTGGACTGCGGATATTTATGCAATAAAATAATATTTTGCAACTATATATATTTTTGCAACTAACTGAAAAAATGGAATCTAAGCAGAAATTTGTTTCACCTGTTAATCGTTATAATTTAAGTAATGCACTTTAGATATATTATACATTTTTGCATCCTTAAATTTTCCATACATGTATAAATAATCCGCAGTCTAGCTATCACAATCGGATTTCTCGTCATTCATCATCGACGACACGTTCGTGTACCTAGCTCGATTATTATTTTACCCATTTGCTACGACATGTTTCTTCGGGGAAGATGTATCAACTAGGGATATATATTATATTGAATATAAAAAAAGAATCGTTTGAATATACGCGTACATTTAGAGTGAAAAACACGAATCGAAACAAGAACGTTCACATTATCAATTTAATTAACATGGTGAGTGTTTGAATTCAGAGAAGTGGATTGTATGAAGAATGTTTTTTATTGGCTTTTAAATAAAAAAAAGAATGCGTAAATGACATAAGAACAACACGTAATTTAAGCTATTTGTGAACGACAAGCAATTGTTCCTCGAAACATCTGTTAATAACAGAAGAAATCAAAAGAAGTAAAACAAGCGAAAGGCGACACATAGTATAGTATAATAAAAACATTGGAAATGTAAAAAATAGAAAAGTTTACATATGGTAATATTCAAACAGACACCATGCGCCCTGTCGCACAAGAATGGCAGTATCAGTGTAATAATACCTGTAGATCGTGAAACAAGAAGTAATTAAACCGCTTAGAAGAACTGGAAGCTGGGTCGAATGCAATTAACTATGAATTAAACGTTTTTCTCGAGTATCTTGTTCTCTTTTTCACTTTTTCATTTGCTCCTTCTCATACATGCATTCATTCGCTCATTGTGTCATCTATTTCCTTTTATGTCTTTCTCGCTTCCTCTCGTTCGTCTACAAACTAAATTTGACAGAGGCAGAATAGAATTTCTGCGAGGTACATAACTACTATAAGAATGACACTGAATAATATATATATATAATAATAATAATAATAATAATAATAATAATAATAATAAAAGTTAACAATAATGGTATTAATAATAATAGTAATCACTAGCTGTAGAAATTGAGAGATATGAAAGATTGCATCATTCATAATATCAATCACTACATACATTCATTAATAAAATAAACCAACTCCTGAATACCGCAATAAAACACACAATACAAAAAACAATGATACTAAAGACGTGCGACATTGAATGAAATGTGCTACATAAGCTATTAAATGCCCTAAAACCAGTTTGCGTCTTAGTCTATACCCGTCGCTCTGAGAATAGAAGAACAGGAGATAATAATAGCAACTTTTTATTAAATTAGAATCGTTCAATAACATAGAGCAGATTTGCAGATGACTTTTCCTACATAGATGTGCCGGTCACGTATTTATTCCTACAGTGTTCTTGTCTTGTTAAGATTTCACACCACCTTTGAAAAGATTATGAGCCACCATCTGTTAATGTGGATCCAGTAAACTTGTAAATAGGTTTTTGGGTGTAGACACTGATCTGTGTAGATGACACTACTTTCCACAACTTACTTATTACAATAAACTCAAGCAAGATATTTTAATTATACTATCATCAATAACAAGGTTCCTTAGACAATTCACCAGAGAAGAAGGAAAGTAATTCATTTCATAAGTGATACTCATAACAAACTCTTTGGTACAACCATTGAAACCTAGGTCGACAAAAGTCACAACTCAGATCTGTTCATTGAGATCTCTACTTTTACAAGAAGCTTGTTAAGCTCTGGAAGAATATTAATGAAAGGATAAATCAGAGTGCATATATTTTGGTAGAACATAACAATTTAGTCAATTTGGCTAAATCGAGCATCTTTCAGATTTTTATATAAGATAACTTTATAGCTATTATGGTTAAGCTCTCTGCTATCTTATCAGGGTCCCAGTCTACCTTCTGGGATTTCAAGTTTGTGCTCATAATCAGAGATGGTTCGGCATATCAAATTAGGTAACTGGATATCAATGCACAATTCCAATTCTAATGATTGGAGTTTAATGTATAATATCCTTATCCTTCCTGTGGATTTGGGAGAAGAATAGATCTAATATAATTCCTGCGTGTCGTAAAAGACGACTAAAAGAGAAACTTATTTTAAAATAGAGATCCGAAGTAAAAATCGCTAGAGAAGATTACTAGGGCACCCCTGGAGCTACTGTTAGAAATAACAATATGCAAACCGGTAGTGTTAGGTTGGTGTATAAATGAGCATCAACCAATATATATCCGAATATTCTACAACTGAAACCAAAAGATACCAACACAACATTCCCAAACCTAGCAATAAATGCTTTGGTGGAACAACTGTCAATCGCCAAAGTTAATTAATCGAAGCAACGTATGACATGGACACACCAAATGAATAGAACCGTCATGCAACGCTACTACACAGTAACAGTACCTGCAACTACAAGACGTCATTACGTAGCAAAGATTCATCGACCAGAAAAAAGGTCGTGATTACAAATAACAGATACAACGCATATGAATTGCAAAAAATAAAAGAAGAAGTCGCGAAAAAGTCAAACACAGACGAAAATAGTCTACAAAAACAAAATCATAAAAGAAGAGAATCGCAGTACCGAATGATACAAATATTGTACAAAAAGAACAGAAAAAGATCACGAAATTAATAATAGAAATGAGACAGCTCTGGAAACAAAAGGCAGTAACAATAGTCGCAATAGTCCTATACACACACGTTCACTCAACATACAAAAGGCAGTAATACCTATGACAGCAGCAATAATCATAAACATGCTGCAATAGTAACAGAAGAACACATGACCTGATAAACAAAAACCTGTCGTATGATCTTTAAAACCACAATAGTAGAATGAAGTTGATAGAAAAAAGATAATATTAATAAAAGAACTACTATCAGCAAATATTTCAGTGAATTTAATGGCTGTTCAAAATATACTGTATGTATGTGTATTCGCACGCACACGCGTGTATATACACGTTGGTTACAGCAAGCACGCAGTTACAAGTTCTCTTTTACTCTCTCGCTCTCGTATTCTCTCACTCTCATTCTCCCCCTCTTTTTCTCTCTACGTACTTACATTCATTTTATCGGTCGCCGCGTTACGTGGCTTAGAATATCTCGCACATTACACCAACCACGTCACTCGCTCGGCAATTAAATCACAGACAATGTGTATGATACGGTGATTAACAATAAATCGTCAACTAGCGTTACCTATATATAATTCGGGATAAATAAAAGTTATTGTACAAATTAATATTATGCATTCAATTATAACAAAAAAGGACACTGTATTTTTGTTTCTTTTTTTTTCTCCGGTAAAGACATGCGAATGTACAAGTATATGCACGGACACTGCGGTTTATTTATTTCTTTACCTCATTCACCGCTCCCTTCGCCCATTTTCTCAAATTCGCCTGTGTGTATGTCTTGTAGCTTGACTTTTAAGCCATGCTCCGATAAAACGTTTTCGTAAAAGTTTCATTCTGTTCTGTCTTCTTTATTTTTCTTTTTTCTTTCTTGCTTCCATTATAGATAACTGTAAAAGAAGTACACTTCTGTTACTCTGACGTCACACCTTCGCCTCCTTTTCGGTCGTCCTGCAGGCTCGCCGCAGCTGAAATATTATTGATCGTTTTAACATATATTAATCACTTGTTGTTTCTTTCGGGGTTCGATAGTGATTAAAAAGAGAGTAAATACCAGTAGACTACATAACGTTTTCTTGATGATTCTTTTGGAATAACAGAGTTTCTTCGAAGATGTATTGTTTCAATACTTCTTTTGGAAGATCATCTAGCTCCATGTCAAACTTAAACGGTTCCGCTGCAACCGGCTAAAAATTGGGTATATTATAAAGTTATCTTTGTTACTTGTACATTAGTATTTACTGGTAAAAAATATATACTTCGTCATCTGGATCGTAATATTGCTCTAAATACGGATGCGCAAGTGCATCTTCCACAACAATTCGTTTGTTAGGATTAAATGTCAACATTTTATCTAACAAATCCAAAGCTCGAAGATCAGCATCTGGAAATAAACTTGTCCATGGAACCTTTGGTTTAAATGGTAATGATTGAAGATAATTTCGTGCCTAAAATATAATTATTCAATGCAATCTATATCATTTTCTCAGTGAAACAAAATGATAGTAAACATAAAAGAATTATTAAACATAAAGAAACAATTAATACTTTTTCATTTATAATGCACTCAAGATCCTCGGGAGATGGTGATCCAAGAACTCCTAATATATGGTTCAGTTGATCTAAGTAGTGTTTGCCAGGAAATATTGCTCTCCTTGAAAGCATTTCTGCAAGAATGCAACCAACTGACCAAATGTCTATAGACTTAGTATAGCCCTGCAAAATGGAGATGAGATTTAATATCTTGTTATATTCGTTCTAAATTGAAATTGAACAATCCGTTATTTATTTACCTTGGAATTAAGCATTATTTCTGGAGCTCTATACCATCTTGTTGCTACATATTCAGTAAGAAAACCAGCATGATTATGCTCTGGATCAGCAACTCTAGCTAAACCAAAATCACAGATTTTAAGGTCACATGTGGTATTTAATAGCAAGTTGCTTGGCTTCAAGTCTCTGTGTAGTACATTTGCAGAGTGAATGTACTTTAATCCTCTTAATATTTGGTAAAGAAAATAGCATATGTGATCATTACTAATAGCCTAATAGAAAATAAAACAAGTTTAAGTATATCAATATTCCTTTAAATAACTTTACTCATAGTCATTTATTATGCTGACCTGTGTTTTGAGAAGTTTATATAGATCAGTTTCCATTAGACATTGAACAATATATACATCTTTCATTTGTTCTATAGTAGGTGCCCTTAATATATCCCTTATATCTATTATCTAAAAGGAAAATGTAAAGTGAAAGTATATATTTAGAGTAGTTTTATATATAGTAGTTTTATATATATACATATATTTAACCGACTAATACATACATATATACATCAAGTTACTCACATTTTCATGCTTAAACCTAGTCAAAATTTTTATTTCCCTTAATGTTCTTTGACTATATGTCTGATGCTCAAAGGGAGAAATTTTTTTTATAGCTACCTTTGTGTTTGTTACATTATCATAAGCAGATCTGTAAAAACAAATTCCAACATTTGAACCAACATTTGAGAAATTACTCACAACTTTTTTTTTCTTCATTAAAACCTATTTCAATATTATGCATACAAAACATAGCAACATCAATAACAAAGGATGGTAATATCTACACTGCAACCTATATACAATATACTGGTATCTCTTAATCTGAAACCACAATATGGGAAATGGTCCTACAATATTTAAAAGACCTGCTTTTTAAAAATTAAACATATGCTGGAATTTAATTCCCAAAATGTTATCAAGATTACAAGTTACAACTCCAAAATATTGAAAATAAAAATAAAGTATAAAATTTAATTAAGTGGTCATAATGGAACAGTAAAAGAATTCTCAACAAAGACAATTTGAAAAATTTTGCGCATGAAAGTTGGCCGCTCCTACGAAGATATTATTTGTCATCTCATTAACGGTACAATGATAAGACCGATAAGTGAGAGATAAGCGATGGAAAACAAGGAAGTCGTAACATTAACACGCAAGTGGACAAGGGTTTGAAAGGGTGTGACAACCGTGTTCAAAACTGGCGCCAAAAGACGACGATACATTACGATGAAAAGCACTTAGTAGCGGCTACAAACGATATCGGGGCAAAATCAAAATCTTTCGTATGCATCATGGAGCGGAAATCTAGTCATAAAATCGTGAATTCACTCGATGACTGTATTTTTGATTGTTTATCTTTCGGCCTGTCAGCTAGTCAATACGAGGTCGAATGTTTTCAGAAATAACGAGAGAAATTGACTCGAAGACACTTACACGACCATCCCGTAGGCACCCTCGCCCATGTACGATAAATTCGTATATCGTGGCCCAACCTCGAACGTTTGTCCACGAACGACTTCGCAATTTGGATTCGCACTTGCAGAACCTTCACCCGCCATTTTGACAACTATTTTGCGGCTCCGGCGAAGTCAGAACAAGTCCTGCTTCTTAGCCGACTGGTCATGAACGACATTGCGATTAGATCGACTTACGAAGGAATTTTACGTGTTACAGTAGTGCTGCCTAGTGATCGGTTGTCAAGCACTTCGTGTTCACGTGGCGAACAATTCGAATCACTTCGAATGGAATTTGGTACCCCAAAGCTCCCAAAAATATTGAAAGTTTCGGAAAGTCTTGTCTTGGAAATCTTGAAAGTATTCGGCCATCGATCATGAGATTTCAGAAACGATCTGTCTCCTCCTTCTTTCTAATCTGATTGCTATGAATTTCGATATCGTTCAAATATTAAATTCTTTTCTGTTATAAATACATTGTTATATTAAAAAATGTCGGAACAATAGAAAGTTTAAAATAGCAATTGTTCTTTCTTTACTTGCTTGCTTGATTTCTCTATAGAAATTTTTATGCATAAATATATGTATATCGTTAAGTTTCCTTTTTGTATTTAATTGCTGAATCATGCAGTTTTGAAATATGCAAAATAACATTGGCCATGTAGAGAGCGCCACAGTTGCAATGCAATTAACTTTCTCATCTATAGTGATTTGAACTGTGACGAATTTTCAGTTTGCGATCTGTCGTTGCTGTGTTATTGTAGTGGTTTTGTATTAATAATTAAATTTTATAAAAGGAATCCTCCAGAGCTATAAAACATTAAATATAATTAAACTACAATATGAATGCGCCTCCGACCTTCGAATCGTTCCTTTTATACGAAGGAGAAAAAAAGTAAATATTACAAACCATTGGTTAACCAATTTAAAGGATTCATTAAAATGAAATACATGCATATGATTTTTCCTCTACTTATAGAATAATCAAAGAACAAGACACTAAAGTTCCCAATGCCGCGATTTTCACTGTGAATAAGGAGGATCATACCCTTGGAAACATGATCCGCAAGTAAGTACATCTTTGCAATTTCACAAAAATTTATGTAATTTTTATAATATGGATATATCATACTAGCAATTTCAATTGTTCATTAGTCAGCTACTGAAAGATCCTCAAGTCTTGTTTGCTGGATACAAAGTTCCACATCCATTAGAACACAAATTTGTAATTAGAATCCAAACTACATCTGACTATACGCCACATGATGCTTTTATGCATGCTATTACAGATCTCATAGCAGAACTCTCACTATTTGAAGAACGTTTTAAGGTAAAGGATAAATATGATTGGATAAATATGATTATGATTTGTTATGTTACTATAATATTGTGTATGTAATATTTCAGGAAGCTATTAAGGAAAAAAAGGAAGGACTAGATTAAGTTGTATCTTTTTTCTTTTATATTTATTATTGTATATATGTAAGGGATTAATATGTATCTCGAGTTTTTAGATTATTAAGAAAACTGATGTACTTTAATAAGTACATACTGGTATTTGTACATATGAATAAGTAAATAAAAACAAAAAAAAGATTTTACTCTTCATCTTAAATCAATTTTTCTTTCAAAAAATAGGAAACATATAATAAAAAGTCAGTTGTTGTTATTTAAAGTCATTGCTGTGTAATTTAAATAAATTTATGCAAAATACTCAGATCAGTCTCTTACAATTTTATTTTTTTTTTAACTACAAAGTTTAGTTATAATTTATTAAATGTACATTTCAAGACAAGATTCAGATTTGAGACAAGATATCAACCCTGTATTAAAGCTTAAAGTTAAAAGGCAAGACAACGGTAAGTCATAGTAGTACAATTTTGCTGAAATGAATTTTGTACAAAGATTAATGGCAAAGAAAAACATACATACAAAATAATAAATACTTACTTTCATTATATTTCAGTACAAATTTTTTTCAGAAAAATGTACTACCAATCATGTTGATATAGGTTCTCAGACATTGTGAAGAAACACTGTGAACTAATTCTAATGGCTCGATCATTGAGTTTGTCAATTAAAGGAACTATTATTAAATGTGTGACGTTTTTTGATACTAAATAAATTATTAAATACAGTTACAGGTTGACATAAATAACTAGTATGTACATAATTACATTTGACTTTCGAACGTTTCTTGATGTTCGAAGTTTCGCATGGTATACGTTTAACTGTTCATTATACAAATAATAAACTATGCTCCCATTCTATAATATAATTCAGCAATGTATCATAAAATAACTTAGTCGTAAGTGGTAATAGAACTGGTATATGACTTTGTACTTTAACAATCACATGGAAGCGCAACGAATATACACAGAAATACATTCTGGTGAACATATATAGACTTTCAAATCATAAATTTAACACGAGGAGCACACATTTCTCATCGAATTGTCGATGTATTTTAAATGGACACACATATTTCTATGCAGGAGGACATGCACAGAACTGTAGCATTAAATTCTTTTATATAAAAATATACTCTGCAAAAATTTTAACAGGTCTTTTCTTTTGTATCTAAGATCTTTGAGAAGCAATGAAATAGGTCAACAAATGACAACACGCCATTAAAAGGTTTCAGCATCATCGCAATCACGAGTATCATGTCCAAACACTGTAAAACAGGTAAAACAATCGTAAATGGAATTGGATAGAAATACGAAAAATTGTTAGACGGATTAGTGTGAAATATTCAGTGTATACTTAAAATAATAACGTTGTATTAGTCTGTGTTAAGGTATTTGTCCAGTTTTTAACTAATATTTTCTAGGAATTAAAAAAGTCATTTAAAAGAATTTTAAACGCTTGCTTTTGTTCCTAGGAAAAAGAATATTATAGATGGATACGGAGAGAATTGCAATTCGCAAAGTTTTAAAGAATAAATTCTTACTTTCGCAGTTTTCGCAGTACGGTCTTTCCACCGATGTTTTCTTCGGGGGCTTTACGACCTTTTCCGTGTCTAGAAAGTCTTGAGCTTGTCGTGGGCAATCTTCTGTTTCGTGTAAATCAAATTGTTCACAAATATCACAGAACATACGTGGCGCAGCCATTCGTTTTTCTAATGTGGTTCTAGAATTAATTAATGGATATCATATTGTTATAACATAGGCTTACTTAAAAATTAAATATTACGAACTTGGTATACTCATCAGCTTCATTGGCAGGTACTCCTATTTCAAGAACTTCAACTTTACATAGTAAAGCTTCGTTTTTACGTTGCATCTCCACTATTACAGAATTTAAGAAATCTATTTGACTTTTTGCTGTTTCATATTCCTCTTTTAACTTTATCATGTCAATATCTTTATCAACTGAAATTAATAATTTAGTTTTACAATAGAATTGAAAAATCAACAAAGAAGATTAATGAATTTTAAATAAATTTTACCCATATGTTGTTTCATATCACCTCCTGCTGCCTATAATACAAATGAAAATCTAGATATATTATATATTTATTTGTAGCAAATTTACATTAAATTGAAAATCAAGTACTTACATCATAATTATTCTTTATGTTTTCACGAGTAAGTTTTAATTGATTTGTTGCTTCTGTCCATTTAGCAGTAATTTGTTTATTTTCTCTTTCCCTGAAATGTAAAGTCCATATAAACGTGTGAAGTATTAGAAAAGTATGAAGGTTATTTTTTGTGTACCTACAAATTACTTTGTGCTTCTTTTAACTGTGCAGATTCCGTGGATACAAGGTTTAATTTTTCTACCAAATTTTGAATATTTTTCTCAGTTTCCTTTTCTTTAGTTTGTATGGTATTTGTTAACACTTCAATTTTCTTTTTCTGTTCTACAAGTAATCTTTCAAGAGATTCTTTACTGTCAACCAGATTTCTATTTTCTTTAATCGCCTCACTTAGTTTACTTTGCATAAGTTTAACTTCTTCATTTTGCATCTGTTCATCCGTTTTCAATTTTTTCATTTGCGCATCTTCTAAGGCTTTAATTTGTGCTGTTAATTTATCGATTGTTACTTCTTTGTTATTCAAATCATTAACTTGTTTTTCTATTGTATCTTGAAGCGATTGTTGATGTTTTTGTAATTCAGAATTTTTCTGCATTGCAAATTCAAGCTCAGTTTGTTTAGCTTTCATTTCACATTCTAAAGTATTTTGTAATTTCATCACAGATTCTTCTTTGGAGCTTTTCAATTCTTTTATTATATGTTCTGATTCCTGAAGCATGTTATTTTTTACATCTAGTTCATTTTGTACAGTCTTCAACTGTGATTCTAACGTTTTTATATTTTCCTCTAATTTTGATTCTACAGATTTTAGATTATTTTCTAAAGAAATTTTTGTTTCTGTGATGTTAGATATTTCCTTTTCCTTCTTTGATAGCATTTCTTGTAATTTTTTCATTTCCTCTACATTATCCATTTGTTCCCTTTGAATAGATGCAACAGTGTCATTAAGCTTCAAAATTTGTGCTTCAGTTTGTTCAGTTTCCTTTTTCATTTGTACAAGAGCATCTTCTTTGACTTTAATCATTTCCGCAGCAACATCTAGTTTATCCTTCAATTCTTTTACTTCACTGGACATACTATCTAATGACGTAGTAAGATTTTTGTCAGTAGCTTCTTGATTAGCTATCAAAGCTTCGTTCGTTTTCTGTAATTCTTCATATTTTTTTTGTAACTCATGCAGATTAGAATTTTTTTCTGTCATTAATGATTCTAATTTCGCACGGTTTGTTGCTTCAGCTTCGAGTTTTTCTGTCAATTCTTCAATTGTCCAACGACTGGCACTTTGATTAGCTTCTAACTTAGATTTGATCTTTTGCAAAGTCTTTGTTGTCTCTTGAGAAGTAGTTAATTCCGTCTTTATGTTGTCAATCACTTTCTGAAGAGATGACACCTCCTCTTTATGTGAATTTTTTAAAGTTTCATGTTGTTTTTGTAGATTAAGAATTTCCTCTTTGTTATTTTTTAGTTCATTTGAAAGATTCAATGATTCCTGTGTTCTTTCTTTAAGTTCTTCTTTAATGTAATCATTTTCTTTTATTTGTTTTTCAAGTTCTACATTTTCTGTTTCAAATCCTTTTATTTTGCTAGATAACTCCACGTTCAATTTCTTCTCTTTTTCCAATTCAGATTTATTATTTTCTAATTCTGAGCGTTGTTCTTGAATTAATGTATTAGCTTTGTTTAATTCTGTTTCGATATTAATCAATTTCAACTCTAATGATTTGAGCATAGTTTCATTCTTGAATGCTTTATCTTTAAATTCATCAAGTTCTTTTTCTTTTGTTCGTAAATCCTCATTGTATTTCATAAGTTGCTCCGATGAATCAGCGGAAGTACTTATCAAATTTGCAATATCAGCTTCCTAAATATAAAACGAATAATTAAATATTTTATATCTAAAAATTACATCTTTTAAACTTTAAATAAAGTAACTGTTTACCAATTTTTCCTTTTGAGAAGTGACTTGCAACAGTTTATTTTCTGTACCAGCAACTTGTTGATTTAATTGTTCTATATTGCTTTGAAGTCCTTGGAATTCATTCTCCAGATTTGTCTTAGCTTGTTCCGATGAAGTAAGTGCATTTTGTAAATCTGAAACATAGACAACGATAATCTTAATTTAGTGATACAATTACTGAAATTTGATATTTATATGTTTTACCTAAAGTCTTTTGTGTGAGATTTTTTATTTCTTCATCTTTATTGGCAAGAATCGACTTCAATTCAAGGACATCATTTTCTAATTTACTGAGTAATAATGATTTTTGAGATATATAAGCATTTGCTTCTTCTATACATTTTGCTTTCTCTTCAATCTGACCCTGATAACGTTTAGTTAATTCTTCTATTTCAGCTGCAGTTGTTGAACGAAGTTCTGATAGTTCCTTTTCTTTCACTTTCAACTCTTCGCTTAATTTCTTCAATTGGACTGAGGAATTGGCCTCGGTAGCCATTAAGGAAGCGATATCATGTTCCTAAAGTAGTAAAAAAATTATATTTAGTAGTAGAACATAATATTTATAGAAAGAAGTACTTACCAACTTCTGCTTTTCCTGGACTATTTTAAAACTATCATCAGCAATTTTTTCGTACTCTTGGATTTGTTTAGAAAGCAAATAATTCTTTTCTTCCATTAACTTGAGCTTTTCGTTTAGTTCTGTAAATTAATATAAGTTAAGATTACACATTTTTTTAATCTGGTACTTAAATACTTCGTACTGTGAACATACCTTCCAGTTTCTTTAAAGCAACAGATAATTCTTCATCTTTTTTCTTATTTATATCAATTTGCGTAGATAGTTCAACCATCAGTTTTTCAGTCTCAGATATTTTTTGATCAAGCTTAGTAGAAACTTCTTTAATCTTCGAGTTTTTCATATTCAATTGTTCATTGAAAGATTCTGAAAGTTTGCTAATTTGCTTCATATTCTCAGTCTTAAGATTCTCCAATGCAACATTTTGTACTTCTAACTGTTTTTTTGATTGTAGTTCTAATTCTTCTGTTTTTGCTTTCAAAAGATTTTCCTTCTCTTCGACTATCTTATCATACTTTGACTTTAATAATTCCTTTTCACTTGTACTCTCCTTTTTAATATTTTCTATCGTTTCTGTAGCTTTTTGCAATTGCTCTTTCAAGGTATTTGTACTGTGTTCAAATTCCTTTTTCATATCTTCTATCAACGTATTCTTTTCCTCCAAATCTTTCGTCGCACGTTCTATTTCTGTCCGCAAACTTGTCTCTGATTCTTTATGAACCGCGCTTTCTTGTTGATTTTCTTTCAAATTTGATTGCAATTGAGTTATTTGATTTATATATTGCTCCATAAGTTTTCTTTTCTCTTGCACCTCATTCTCAAGATTATTTCTACTTTCCTCCAAAATTTTATTGCGACTCTGTAAGTCTAAATCAATTCATGATTAAAATAAATTGTACAAAATAGTACACGATAAAATCCCTTCCCAAAGTACCTTCGAGTTGCTGCGTTTCTTGAGCAGTAGCATTTGAGACTTCATTGCGAAGACGAGTCAGTTCTTCTTCCGTTTCGAATAATTTGATACTATCACGTTCAAGTTGACCAACACGTTCTCTTTCTTCCAGCAACAGCTTTTCGAGATCTTTGATCTTATTTTCATTTACAGTATTTATCACCTAACCACAAACGTACTTGTTTAGTATAATAATAAATCAATTTAAACAGACATTAACTAACACAAAGTGCATTAAGATATACAATATCAATTTTCTATCGATAATGTTGGTTTAGGCGAGAGTGCAATAAAATACAAAATATAATTCTTTTTGGATGCTTCAACAAGTGTAAGACATATTATTTGATTTTGCAGAATAACAATATACAACTGTGTGTAACATAATTAAATCAAAAATATACAAATTTAACACAGTATGATAAACAAAATATGAAATAAATAGATAACAAATAAATAAATAGAGTAATAAATAAATAAATAAATAAAAAAAATTACATTGATTCTTAGATTTATCGTACAATGACTTAATTATTTACTACGTATTAATAACTGATTCATACGTAAAGCACAAATTTGGCGTGAAAAAAAGCAATACTGAAAATAGCAATTATGTTCATAGTGCACCGTAAAGCATGTTAATCCCGCACCTTTCTAACGGATTGTACGTAACGATTAGATAAAAATCTATTCATTATATGATACAAATTTAACTTCTTCAATCTATAAACCTATCTTTTATCTTTTTCTTTTATATGCCCTAAGTAATTTACATACGAGCATCAAATAGTGCTAGTATAATTTCAACTCTAATATTTAATGTCAACGAAGATTGAGAATTAATTAGTTGGGGAAAGCATCGAAGAGATACTGCGACATCACATATCATTTTGACAAACTTGTGATGAAATGCTAAACGACATGACTACAGTGATGGTAAGAGAAGCAGTGCAGAAAAACAGGATCATCAACCCCTCCTCTATCCCAAATGGCTGCCATCGGATACTCACACATTGCTCACTTCTTTCTTTCTGAAAATAAACGATAAGTTTTTTACGTTAACCCATAGCCTAGAAACAAGCTTTTTTCATATACCATACGAAATCTTTCATTTTTTATTTTTGGTAAATTATCTTTTTAAACTTAAATAACTTTCCAAAGTTTCAATTATTACTTACAAATGATTTGGGGCGGGGGGGATTTTAACATTTTATCGTTTTGAATTGAGTTACATATGTATATACTATGTATATACTAGCTTTGCCCATCACCATTTTATGTACAAGCTCCTAATACTAGGAAAAGCATGTTAATCTAGTCCCTAATTTTAATGTTCTGTAGTTCTTTGAAATTTTGCCAAGCAATTGATGTATAGTTAAACATCTCAGAACAGAAGTAGAAATTTGGCAAAACAAAGTGAAACGAGAAAAAATATAAAAACCATGAACATGTTTTTCTATTCCACCTCGTGTTTTGTCGTTCGTTTAAGCTATTTCTAAAGTTCTTCCTAAAAATGTCCACACTTACCTTACAATATATCTCATATTAAATTAATATATTTTAATATATATCGTTTTATGTCTGAAATAAAAACTGTATACAGTTAAGATGTGTACCTGAATATCATCCTTGTTAACCGATTCTTCCTCGAAACGAAACAGGAGATCTTCACACTTCCTCTTTTCTTCCTCCAATTGTAAAGCAAGTGCATTTTTCTCCTCGAGTAATTTTGAGAACGCAACCTCCGCGTCAGTAACGGTTTTTTGCATTTTCTCGCGATACTAAAATTGAAATGACACTTTTCAATATCATCATAATATTAAACGACTAAATGAACTACCCATGATAATACTACAACCTGCTCATATTCTTTGACTACAGAAATAAGCGACTGTTCTGCCTGATCTGCTTGATTTGCGGCTTTCGTAATTCGTTCACGTTCTAAATCTCGTTCTTTCCGGAGAATCTCAATTTCCTGTTGCTTCTCCTTTAACGTTTCCTAAAAATGGTGGAGATATGTGTAAAAAAAGATTGCAAATATCGTTTGAATATTTATTAGGAATGCTCTATTGAAAGGATTTCTCAATGCAGCATTACAATACATATTTAATCAAGAAATTCATATCATAATCGCGCGAGTTTATATCATAATAATACTTTCTATGTTGATCATAACAAAAGCAAATATTTAATTATTGCCATCAAAACTGTGCGTCTATGTACTTATGCAAAGACCATGTTTATTCTATTCATAGTGTGCTCTTTATCTTGACAGATTTTTGTCACCATTCTTACGTTACTCGAGAACCGGTTTTTGATGAATGCGTGAAAAGCAAACTAAGTTTGCTCGATAAAAATGCAAACCGCGTAGCGTTACACAGATACAGAATTTGCAACTTAAATATACATAATTATCGCTATATACAACAACGAGGACATTGTGTCGCTAACGATAAATACACGTAGAATACTTTATTCTCAACACGAATCTCAAAAGCGTGTAAACCGAGCAGCTTGAATTATTTATTACACACTTGATTTGATGACGTTTAATTAAATAAATACGAGTCGCATCACAAATGGCAGCGAAATAAATGATTGAAGATAAATTTCACAATACTGGTAACTTAGAATTCTTTCGTTCAGTTTAAACAAATAAAATTAAAAAAAAAAATTAATTTACTAGAGAAGTATATACTCATCCAGGTGGGAATGAGATTTTTAAGGAGATTAAGAGGAATGGACGGATGATTTTATTAACATCACATACAAGTATTAAAATACTTTTGTAAGCTACTTATTATCTACTATAAAACTAGTGGTAACGCACTATAATATTCTAAGTTCTAAATGAATCAACATGACAAATCTTAACATTCAAATCATACTGATTATATCTGAAGTTATGCAAATACATAGTCACAATACGTTTGTTAATGTATCTCTATTGTGTGGAGTGTATGAAGGATATCATCTATTATACTTCTAATTAAAGAGGGTATCGATAAGTAACCAAAATAAATGTTAGATCATAATCTCACCTGCAGGGTGATTCGTGCAGGTGTTGAGGTGCGAAAACCAGGCCGCTGGAATTATAGATGCAACAAAAAACAAAAATATATCATGCAACAGCCATACAGTTAATCCGTTCAACTCCTACCTCTTATTTACCTCCTCTTCCAATAAATAAATATATATATCATTTTTCTCTCGATAAAAAAAATATATAAAGACTCTGTGAAAAGAATACTGTACGAATATATGACTTTTTTTTAAGCGTTCTATAAAGTTAAAGTTACGCCCAAAGATTAGGAATACTGGACATCTCTTTGGATCGTAAATTAGGTTCGACTTAAACTAATCTCTAACAATCGATAATGTTATTAACAAGAACAACAGCAACGATAACAAACGTAACACACACACACATACTGATATATATGTGTATGTACTGTATGTGTGCGTGTATCTATATCAATCTAACAACGTCACTATAGGACTAACAAGCTAACAACTCACAGTTTCACTCGCAAACGCGTTTCAAAGCAGGTTTAAAGGAGGTGATGCTTTATTCGTACAAACTAGCAGAAACGCGTTCATTGTACTCCTTGGAATAATCAGAGAATTATTTATTCTACAAAAAAGCGTATCTAATACTTTGAATCTTAAGGTATAAATCTGGTACCAAAGCAAATACACGTTTTCCAAAATTTTAAGGCCATTGCCACCATCTGTTCGAGTTTCTTTTTTTTTATCTTTGCAGGATAAAGTAAAATTTTATTCCTTTCTTGTCCTTTTCTTCTTTTTTGAAAAGATTCAAAATTTTAGAAATACATAGAATATATAACAAAACAGCCAGATGTGTGTTCATATAGTATTGACAATTTCAATTACATATAATTACAAAATGGTGCATGATCCCAAATTTTTGAACATTAACGCGTTCGTAATACATAGACTGCGGATATTCATACAGATTCAAATATTATTAAGAAATGGAACCTAAGCGAAAGTTTCGTACATTCTGCGCATTTACGCGTTTTTCAATTTCTCACAAATGTATAAAAATCCGCAATCATCGTTCCAAATGAGAAATCTATTCTTTCAATCCCCTGATTGTTCGAGTGGAGTGGCAAATAAATTGGACAGTCAGGAATCTGCGTTCTGCAGAGAAGATGCAAGCTGTAGGCGATCTTCCTCACTCTGGCTCCGTGAATCTTACCCTCGCGGCGCTAACACCAGCCTTGGTGGCTGTGCTCGCGGTGCTGATGATGCTCGACATCGAGAGCAATGACTCTCTGGAACCGGTCTTCCTCAGGGACGTGTTCAGGGCGGCGCCAGTTGGCTTGTGCACTATGCACGATGACCTTTTGCTGGACGGCGACCGGCTGACCTTGTGTGCGGGTGCGAACAGACCGTATTTAGGTCGACACTCGAAGTACCTGAATGAATGCTAAACTGATTAGCAAAGCAGAGGTAGAAAGCACGAGCTAATTGATCTTTTTATATTGTTTTTCTTAAACTTTAACCACTTTCTAAGTAACACAGAGATTTCTCTGTTGTCATGTGATTCATTTTGTTATATAATTAATGCAACTAATGGAAATTTAGTCTGATCTTTTTTCTGACCGCTTTTCAAGAGTAAAAGAGAATAGTGGTAATAAATGTCAAGGCTGTCGTCGTTATCCGTTTACATTTGTATGCAATCGAAGTTATAAATACAGCCATTGGCGTGATCGAATCGAGTTAATTAATTCGAAGTTGCAGAATGTAGGGAGAAGCTTGATCGAACAAAACGCTACTCCCACGCTGCGAATACCTGCTGTGCCCTATTATGATCTGAATTAGACGTTTCTACAGCTCAAAATCTATACCGTTCCTCTGTTTTATGTATCATAGATTAGACTTGCAGAGGTATTGAAAAATATATTTCGTTGATAAGATTTATCAAAAATTAAAACAACAAACTCGACAAAGATAAGATCTAAAAACAAAAGAAAGATAATAAAGAGTCCAAAGAATCTAAGAAGATAATAGAAAAGTTCTTTTTTCATTTAAATCCAAGCACCAAAGTAATAAAATAGCGTGTGTAATTTTCTTGGACAAACACGTTGTGAGTTAACAAGCGAATCGCGAGGAACGCGTAAATGTTAAATAACAAAATAAATCAGACAGATAAGAATAAAAATGTAAAGACTGATACATATCTCTTCGGGGCATAAAAAATTGTTAAAATGGGGAAAAATCCATCACGCATTAATTAGGGAAGCGATGTTGGGCGACTGAAATTTTTGGTTCAGACTATAAATTTCGAATATCGATGCAGACCTCTTGTCGTTGACGGAACCATCGTTCTTTCCAATCGGCTCATCTAGTTCCACGCCGCACCATTCGCCAAGTGCAAACTCTGTGATACCGATGTACCTGAGGACACCGGTTTTGCTGCCTTGACTGGACGATACTATTACCCTGTCACCTATCCTGAGATCCCTCTGCGATACGGTGGACGATAGACTCGTCGTTGATGCGTCTGCGTGACGAGTTACAATACGTTTCTTATAATAGATGAATTTTTTAGAGTAGAAGAATACATGCATGAAACATTAAGATTACGTAAAACCACTTTGTCAGAAGGTGTTTAAGATACTGGTGATTGGAATTAACCCTCAGCTACAGTTAGAAACGAGTTTCCTAATGAGTGTAAGGTTCATATAGTTATGCTATCACGAATACTTTGAACGTAAGATGTTTTCAAAAAGATATAGAATAAATATGTGAATGTTAAAATATTTCTAATATTAGTAGCAATAATGATGAAATAAGGAACACAAATGAAAAAAGAAACTCATTAATAGTTTTACGGACAATTTAATTAAAATCTGTAAACATTGAGAATTTGATAGCGAGGAATTTTTTAAAGAATATTTAATATATGCGTAAGGATTGTTTAAATCTAAAACTTAGTTGAGGGTTAATCCAAACATTTCTACGTTTACAATTTTTACAATTTAATCGACGATAAGAAAGTGAGGAAGCGGTATCCAAATTTATTTATTAAACAGACAAAACTCGTTGCGTGGAGAATTAACTACATAAATAATCGGACATCAAAAAACCTAGACTACGCTAAGATGCATAATGGAAGAGACAGTAGTACGTCGTTCTATTTGGAGAGATTTAAAGTTTTAAGTGTTTAGGTGATAACGCTACAGAACAGGGAATATTATACAGCATGCTATGTATTAGACACAATAATAAAACAGTCTAAATGGTGCAACTTTAAGCTGTACAGCGTGCGACTGGACGTCCACTCAGGAAAGCATAAATAATTTAACAGAGAATTTTGCAGACACCATTTCCTTACCTAAACGATCTTGAAATAATCAACGATTATCAAATAATAGGTTGTTGCATAAATTCTGTCTGATTCTTGATTTACATAAACAGGTTGCAGTCAATGTTATAATAAATATGACAATTCCATACATATACACTGTCTATCATAAATATCAGAATACCCACTCGTTACATTTGTTGGAAAATTTTAATCGATATATATATCAATAAAATAACAAACTTATAACAAAGTAACTGAAAAATAAAAGCAACAAAGAGCGTTCAATTTGTATGATGACAAATGTGGTACCATGAAATTTTCATCATTTTGAACCACGGAAACGAATAAACAATTTTGAGCTCGTAGAATGCAACATACAATAAATTCATTGACGATAAATGCAATGATCTTTATAAAAGATGCATCACGAAAGATCCACGTAGATCAATTTTGTACATCGGATTTCTGCAAGATCTACTCTGGCAGATATAACTTATGCAGCAACCTAACACAACTTATATTGTACAATTTACACGATACTCTATAATGTACATCTTAAACCTACAAAATTCTCAAACAGCAAACCAACAACTCGTTTCTATTCTACGATTCTAACGAGAGGAGACACCCAAAAGAGGAAAAAGAAAAGAAACGAATTCTTTCAGATTCTTCTTGTACGGTTCTCGTTCCAAGCGTTCTTAAACAGAAAGTTCAAGCACACTACGGACGAGGAGAATATCTCTTGCAGCGTTCCTTACTTAGAGACGGAGACATGGACTTGCTGAGGCTTCCTTTCGCGCTGTCACTTGGCGACGTAGGTGTCTTTTGTATCGGTGATGTTGCAGTGATGATATCGGTCAACGGTGCTCTGGTCAGTCTGGTCAATCGAGAGAATATTCCTCTCTTTGGTTCGCATTGGAAGTATCGACTGCCAGCCACGGATCCATCGTTCTTGCCTGAAGCGTCCACTCGTTCGTTAATTTTCATCGCAGATGATTTCCTTCTCGAGGATGACGATTAGAGCTTACCAATAGGTTCGTCCAGTACCACTCCAGCCCAATCTCCAGGGGCAAATTGAGTTTCGCCGATATAAGCAATGGAGCCTGGTTTCGTGCCACCGACCCATACTCGATCTCCTATTATGAAGCTGTCCGTGTCCTCCGTCAGAACCACGCTGTTATCTAATCAGGGTGGAATTACATATAAGCGTGTTTAATTGCGCTGCTGGGTTGCTTTGCCTCGTTAGAGATTTTTGTTCGAGCGTGTTTTCTTTTCTCTTTTAATTTGTTATTTCGGGGAGGAAAATAGGTTCGTTGAGTGGATTCTCTAAATCGAGCCTTTTCTTCTACTATCATTTTTCTCGATTCGATATTTTAGGAACGCAGTTTTTCGTTCAAGTTCTTTCTTTTCGATTTATTTTAGAAAGGAAGATAAACTCGTTAAATACGAGTTCCCTTCTTTATTCTTATTTTATTTAGGGAAAAAAGGTAAACTCGTCGAGTGGAATTTTTTATCCGAAATTTTCCTTTTTTTTTAAAATAATTTTATTTTATTGTTTTACAGGGGAAGATAAACTCGTTGAGTGGAGTTTTTAATTCGAGCGTTTCTTTTCCCCCGTTCTTTCTAATAATGTTGGCAAAGATTCCTGTCGGTGAAATATTCCTTTTTCTTTTAATTTTTACGTTAATATCGGCTATAGAGCTCGTTCATTAGGCAACAGACATACACGCAACAAAAGCTACACAGATTCACAAGAAAAACGATGTAATTGTATGTAATCTTTATCGCGGACCAATGCGAGAATAATCGCTCATTTTCAGAAAGATTAGTCAGCTCTAAAAGAATCTGAGGTCACGGGTGTGTTGATTTAAGTACTACGAGAATCACAGTTTCTGGACGAATGCCAAGATAACAGAAATTCTATCGCAGTCAATGCAAGAATGAAGTCATACGAAATTCGCTACACTTTTTGCACTGCGGTGCACTTAATTATTTCTTACTATATTCTTCGTATTAAATACTTTAATAAATATTATAATTTATTGATAGGGAAAAGGGATCGGATAAAAAGTGACCAAAGAACATGGCAGGGTTAATATCTTATCATTTAAATCTCTAAAAATTTTACGATTATTTTTTGCACTCACTGTAGCAAAGACATAAACTAAAAGAAGAAAAACAGAAAAGAAACAAAGCACCTACCTGATCCTCTGCGCAGGCCAGCCTCGCTTAATCGACGGCCGTGCGTTTCCCAGAGATGATCCATCTGGTCTGTGGTCATGCAAAACAACGCAGAACAATGCAAATCAAACGAAACAGAAAGCATGCTTTCACGGGACAAACAAGCTTCGTTTATCTTCATTTGGTCTTCAACTCCGTTGAAGAGTTGAACGCCACGAAATACGATTTAAAAAAAAGAAAAAAAAAAATTATAATATTAAAGTGGATATAGTGAACGTCACATTGCGTACTGGAAGATCAAGATTCGCGTCATGTGTTACGCATGATAACACAAATCGTAATACGTTTTTTTCTTAATTGCACTTTGCTGATACGTAAGACAGGAAGTTCATTTCCTATGGGCCAAGTTATTAAGCGTAAAGTTATGTAAAACAGGGATCAACGAGGCGTGTTCAAGTACAAATCGATCGATGATGATGCTGTAAAATTTTGTATTTAACAGTTTAATGAATATGCAGGTAAATATATTTCGTATTGATAATTAGATATAATAAAAATATAGTTTGAAATAATTGGAAACGTGTATCTGTGTATTCAAACTTCAGTAATTGAATATTTAGTAAATATTGAATAAATTAATCAACAGGAAAGTCGTTTAACAAATTTTAATTACAAATTTAATTACGTACAATTTGGATATATCGAGTACTCGAATATTATCCTTTCACTATTCGATTGTATATCGTAGGTTCCTATAGTATTTCTACTTTGCTATTTTAACTTTGTTTTGATACTTAAGAATTTTTAAAATATTTTTCTTCGTTCATTTTTTAGGCAATTTCACTCTATATATTTCAATATAAATTATTTAATCATTGAAAGAAGATGGAATGAAGAAAGAAATATGTATCGTGGCTGTCTCGACAATAATTTAATTACAACGTAGGTCGAGCGTGTTATCTCGTAGCTCGCGATCTCCTCTAGTAAAAAACTAGAGAAAAATGTCACGATTCGCGATTTAATTAACTATTCATGAGCGATCTGTGGGCGAGCCGGTGGTAGTAGGTCGGTCGCGTGGGTAGAAGCCTCTGTTCTACGAGATCAATTCGCGATTAGAGCGAAACTATCGAACATCGGATCATGCATTCACGATACGGTTAAAGATAATTTTCCGTAGAATTTTTCCGTAATTTTCGTGAGATTTTTCGGACATAATACTTGCAATGTACGAAGATTGTACAATCTTCTGTATGATAAGAAAAATGAATATAAATAGGATGAATTTTAGAATTAAGAAAATGAATAAATAGTAAAAGATGCTAAAAGAAACGATAAAGTAAGATTTCTAGAAATCCTTTTCAAATTTCTCCATAGCAATAAATTTGCGAAAAATATAGTATTTAAAATAACATAAATTAAAATAGTACAAAATAGTATGAATAATTCATATTCAATAGTAAAGGAAACCTATATAGTGATAATTGTTACAATATTATATTGCAAGATAATTAGAATCATTGCGTTGCAATAGTAACTAGCCGATTTGTAACAATATTATAAGATAATCGTATAAGATATATCGTAAGATAATTAGAATTACAAGATAAGTAAGTAAGATAATCACTGTATTACAATGATAACTAACCCAAGATGAATACCAAACCCAAACTACTCAAGTATAAATCGGCTAAATAATTTAAAAATCGACCATAAAAGATTACGACGCAGTTCCACTTTCCAAATACATACTATATAAAGATCGATGCATCATTATCTAACGCTTCGAACCGTCACACGTGAGTCATTCAGAAAAAAAGTACAGAGAAGAAACCATGCAAGTCGGATGACCAATTAAGTTCAGGTAAATCCTACATATAATGAAATGGCTATATAAAGCATTAGTCCTATTTTAATTTACTTCTAGCGACAAATATAGTAGACAAGATGCTATCAAAATAAACTTTGTATAGTATCAAGCACTTTGACCGGCTGACACGTGCTATCCTTTGTGATTAGATCCGTACAAATAGTCATACGATCCAAGATACTTCGGTTCCGCACCGATGTAAGTAGACGATCCATATGTAAACAAGGTTAATAGTAGTACCGATTCGATTACTATTAAGGTCAGGTGGCAATTTGTTCCTGGAATCTAATCCAATGAACATCCCGCGTAACGCGATCTTCACAATCTCTGTGACCGATTCGATTTTCAATCACGTTCAACCAGTCACTCGCTGATGCATCCAATTTTTCTTGCGTACATACTCCGTTGAATAATATTGAACGATGTATTCGTTGTAGAGTTTGAAGCTACGGTTGGAAGCTTTGAAAGAGTTGCATTTTTCTGGAAATTTGAATTTTAGATCATAATTGATTTGTTAGAGACGAATTCTAATGAAAATTGTGAAAGGTCGTAAAAAAGTTTTTCAATATTTTCAGAAGATTAAATATCGTAAAAATGAAATCCACGCGCTACGGTTCCTATTGAAACTCAACGCTAGATATTCTAGAAATTCCACTTTTAGATATCTTGGAAATGAATTCTAATGGAAATTGGAAATTCATATAAACAGATTTTTCTGTAATTTGACAAGTATAAATATTATGAAAATGCAACCTAAAATTTTGTAGCTCCTATTTAAAAGAATAGATAATAATGTATACAGTTGAAAATCCTTCTAACATTATTATGGAAGATTATAGAGTAGATAATTTCCACGCCAACCCTCCTATCTTACATATGAAACGCAAATGCACTTAAATTGCATTTAAAGAAAAGAAACTTAGTCCCAACCCAAGAAGGTGTACCTAAACTTTAAGTATAATGAAATTATTTAAGAGAGTATTGGTAATACATGCAAGAAATTATATTCTACATCCGATTAACGAGTGACGTATAGCCATTAAAGGAGATAATGAATGCGATTCACCGTGTTGTGTTACTGGCGCCAACAAGCTGGTGGATGAAATTCGTGAATTGATCTGAAAACCGGTTGCCACTGCCGGTGTGAATATCAAAGAGGTCTAAAACAAGTAACATCCTCGGTCTCGTCCACCATATTTAGTCGATGGTGCCACACGGTGTTATTGAACATCATGAAACCGTGATTACGTCAGTACGAAAGATTGTCACTTTAAAAAACCAAGCATGACCTATGAAGGAATGCTAATGGGATCTGGAGAAAAAAAAACACGTGTAAATATTTGTATGACGTGTTTGCAACGTTGGTATCACGCATGCTTGACCAAACTACTTGATCAAAGAATTTTATGAATATTGGTCACCGTGAACCACAAGTAGAAAGAAACATTAGGTATCAGACACAGGTAATGATCTGAATGATCTACATTGAAGATAATTAATAACAATGGGGATGAATTCTTAATGTGATCATACATGAAACATCAACTGTTAACCTTTGCCATACCAATATCTGCAATAAATTGTGAGAGAATGAGCGGATGATAAAAAATAATTTGAGGCCTTAACTGGCGGCCTTTCGATCGTTAAAGGGTTAATACATAGAAAACACCGATTTTTCTCCTATTCAAATTAATAAGGCTACTTTCAGTTCTTTAGGTTTCCGGCAAAGGGGAATCATCCATACCATAACATTCTCAGTTTTTTAAATTCTAACAACAGAACGTTCCAAATTTGTTCAAACCCTGTTCAGGCTCATTTCGGTTCTTTACATTTTCGATAAAGAGAACTAAATGAACTATCCTCCATCTCAATCACCATACGTTATTATCATGCTCTCTTAGGTAACTCCAATAAAAATATGCAATTCGAAGGACACCAAAGTGCGCTCAATCTTGTTTTCCTCCTCCTTTATTAACAAAGAATCTCTTTAATGATGAATATCAGATACCAGGAAATCAGATCCACGTCTACGTTCCGATGCCAATTTGCAAATTCACATTTGTTACCTTGAGCTTTTCTATCGCGTTGCGAAACCCAAGGCGAAGCGACGCTACGCGCACGACCGATCATAGCTGCAAGGTGGACGCCGTGAAAATCCCTGCCCGAAATGGAAAGCGTGGCGAGCACGTGGGAGGAAAGACGAAACGTACGGTTGGAAATTGAGCGTACAATAAACACACGCGAATTGCATAACGCAATATGCGTCATGCGACAATAATTGCACCGACTGCACGCGTTGCGAGTCCCTTCCTAGCTGCGGTACAACCGAGCCACTGGATGAACCAATAAGGCAAGATAGCTGCCCTCGATGCGAGACCAGGCGCTTTTGTACGAGGCTAGCGTCTCTTTCCGCTCCGCCCGCCCGTGAATAATCGAACAGACTATCTGGATCTTGTCGCTTGCGCGACTATTCTAGAACAACATCAAGGTTTAGTCTTTGATCATCAATGGATACCCTTGTAAGAAAGGTTTTAGGACTGAAGTGATTAGTGCTTCAGAGATCTTTAGGGGTTGTAAAGGTGGTGATGATATTTGAGCTGAAGCGATACTCAGAGAAGCCAAGGGATGATTAGGATTCTTGAGGAAATCACTTGATAATATGGAGCTTAATCTGAGAGACAGAGAGAAAATCTGAGAGTTCTAAAGCAGATCTGTAGGTATATAATGATTTATGCGATGCACTTTTGTGAAATAAGAGATATGTATGATTGATATTTGGTAATTTATTGGAGGATTCAAACATGTATGTTATCTAATAGTTTAAATGAGAGTTTAAGGCTGAGGCATTTGGTGATTTAAAATGGAGAATACTCAGAAATAAAGATTTTGCATCTCAATATAGTTAATTTAATTGACTGATTCAAACATTAATTTGAAATAACTGAGAGTAGAGCTATAAAGTAAAATAACAACAACTACAACTTTCAAAAACAAATAAAGTTTCTGAAATGAATGGAGAACAGCGAATAAAGGCTTAATTAAAATCAACCCCAACAAATCCTGACAGAGAATCTCATAAAAACATCCATTAAAAATTTAAAGAAAAAATCTATCAAACACGACCGAATTAATTGAAAAAAGCAAATTAATTAATGATCTATCGTTTAATTAGTAACACTAAAATCAAGTGGAATTCACTTTACCGTTTCAACTGATCTCTTCGATGAAACAAAGTGCTGACGGTACTCGATAACGATCTTAGTATTTGTTAGTGAGAAATCGGTATATTTACCAGATCGCTCGGACGAGATGTGTTGCGTTGAGAGGTGGAAGAACAACTCGCGAGAAGTTCGAGAAGTCGGGCTTGTAAAAGCATTCGTTCACGCACGTCTCAGGGTCTCGTGGGCGTACTCGTTTATGCGGCGTGGGGAATTAACGGAGCCCTTTATTTGTATCGTTTCCTCGACTAATATACACAAGTGCTGAGTACGAATCACATTCGACGATTCATTATTCATTCAAGTCGATTTTATAATTATTGTCATTATAGACTACAAATACAAATGTTTAGATAGACTTTTCTACTTGCTCTATCTATAAAGAACATTATGAACAAAAAATAAGAGAAGAAACGATATTTGTATTCTAAATGATACAACAAGTCATATAATATTATGATCATGAAAAGTTCAAAGAGATTTGTACGATTAGATACTATCTCCAGGTGATATTATGTTATGAAGTGAATTTCTAGAACCTGTTCATACATTATGTATACAATTAAAATATGATGTTTCTTAAAATATTTAAAAATTTTCTTCAAATTAAGTAATGTTTTACATGTAAGAGACAAGGTATATTGGACGCTTAAGCTAATAAAATATTGGATAAAATCATATAATCTTTCCAAAACATGCATATACAGTGTGATATAATAAATAAATTTGCAAAAGACTCACTCATTGATGGTCTTGGAGGTGATGGCGGAACAGCTGGTCTTGGTGGTAAATTGCTACATGGTCGACCAATTTTTGAGGGTGGTCTTATTCCTGATGGTTTTGAATCAGTCATCTTTTATGTATGCACTCACTGTTATATAACACTGAAACATACAAATGAAGGGTTAATAAAATTGAAGGAAAAATATAACATACATAAGAAAATAAAAATTCTAAAATATAGATATACATTGCTATATTTTAATAGAATATTAGTAGAGTAACAGTAGTATATAAATATTATGGTATACAAAATATCAATGGTAACATTTTTTACGAATTACAGGATTCAATACTATATATAACAGAATAATTTTAATTATAAATATGACAATAATCTTAAATCATCTTAATTGCCTTTCAATTCTTTATTTATATTTAGTTTTACATTGATTTTCCGAAAGAAAAAACATTCGTATCGCATTCAAAATTCAAAAATCATAATCGAGAAGTCATTAAAGTACGTTGAAGTCGAAATCAAAAACTTGAATTGCGCACTCACTTAAGTAAAATACGTAATAATTATGACAAATGTTTGACACTTGTTAAAAAGCATAAAAATACGATCTATTACCTTCACATATAAAAATAAAACATGTTAAAATATGAATTTCATTTGAAAACGGATATTATGACGTTAAAAAAATGTCAAACGGAAAGTTAACCTCATTGAGATGAAGGTTCATTGTTTAAGAAGAAAAGAAGAACAGACATCATACCTTATTTAAATATGACGTGATGTTTTTGGGAACAATCAATTAACATATTTTACAAGCAACAATTAAAACATCACTATGTTCACGAACAAGCACCGCGAAATATTCGCACAAATTCACACGGCAGTCAACGGAAAAGTGACAATTACTGGTGCCAGAAGCGCTGTCACGGTCTGCTGGCGAATTAATTTGTAACTTTCTGACAATATTCTTTGTATTTAAATGTAATTATTTATATTGATAAATCTCTCTCACACACTGTCCAATCTTTTTTACATAATTAACATATATTTTATAACCTGTCTTATAAATGTTTTTTACGATTGATTATCACCTTTAATAACTGCCTCTTTCTATTTGCAAGCAACAACGTTTTCAAGTTTCATTACTGTATTATTATTGTTTGCGTTTTTCATAAAGCAATGAAGAAATAAATTCAATATATTTTTATATTAAATAAAGATTTGAATATTAATTTAAAGCTTTCGACATAATAACCAAACTTTTGTAAAATTAATATGACAAAATGTCTGATATTTAAATAAATTTCTTTGATTTTATCAAACGTCAAACTTCAATTGGTCATTGAAGAGACACATTTCGCGGTACAATCACATAAACAGGTTTGAGATACTTTCGCGGATTCTTATAAATCAATTTTGAGGTTAGATTAACATAACCTAAAACATAAAAAATGACGGTTGAATTATCAACAGTACCACTTGCTTCTTTATCCATCCAAAGTAAATGTGTTATTTCGTCATTATTAAATCCTCTGAAAATTTTGCCTTCTGAAAATGGATTACCAAGGTAATTCAGATTTTGTTAATCTGATAAACTCTTTTTCAAAGTTTCAGTTTTTCTATGTTAACTCTTAACAGTTAATAATTTTTATCAATTTCTCAGAGATTGGAGAGGCCTCGCGCACGTTTGCAAATTAAGTGGAGAAATAATACCGCTATTGACATCGCATCCAGATCCAACTGCATATATTTTAACAGTTTGGCAACAGCAACGAAAAGATATTACACTGAAGGATTTACAGACTGTGTTGGAAGAAATTGAACGATGGGATATCTTAGATGATACATCAAAACTTTTTGGTTTGTACTAATTATAATATGTAATTATATTTTGTTACATATGCATTTGGCTTTAAATCTAAATTTCTCCTTCCTATCATATTAATATTACAGAGAAAGATGGTGAAAGATATCTAGAACAATTGCAAAGGTCTCAAACATCGGCTGAAGTAATTTCAAATGACATTGATGAAAAAGTTCTTACTGTAGGCAAGTAATATAAAGTATAATGTGATATAGTTAGTTGAAGTAATCAAAAGTTACTAGATATATATATTATTTTTTAATAGATGATATTCATAGACTAAGACAAGGATTAGAAAATCAATATTATGATGCTTTCTTATTGTATGCTGATGAAGATGTTAATTGGGCCACTGAAATGTTGGAAAAATTGGAAAATAAATATAACTTGAAGGTAAAGAGATAAAACTAATATTGTGTATGAAAAAATAATAAGATATAAATAAAATGTCTTTCAGCTTTGTGTAAAAGATCGTGATTTAATTGCTGGAGTTACATTCGAACATGAAGCTGTAATGACTTTGATATCAGAACGCTGTAATAGACTAATTGTTCTAATATCAAACAATTTTTTAAAAAGCCCAGCAAACAAATTCTTTTTGAGCTATGCTCAAGCATTAGGCATTGGTAAGTATTGATATCAATTCATTAAATAATGTAGATTGTATGATTTGAATCTCATATTATACTATTTATTCTAATCAGACAAACGACAAAGGAAAGTTATACCATGTTTGTATGAAAAATGCAAATTGCCACCACAGCTACAATATATGTTTGTATTAGATTATAACAGAGTGGGTTTGTATGACTTCTGGGGAAAATTAAGAGACTCTGTACAAGTTGTAAATAAAGTAGAAGAAAATACCAATATTGTCCCTGTGAAAGATTTCAGCAACTTTGATGTGAATAACGAAAGTAAAAAAGATAAAGAAAGTACAAAAGAGTCTTTTGAAGTACAAAAACCTTGCTTACAAAATAATAAAGAAATACTTAATATAAAAGAGAATCCAAACATTCCTGAATTTGACAGTGTTCATAAGTTGAAAGATGATGATAATTCGAAAGATAATTTTTTACAATGGACAAAAAAGAATTTTTTACAGTGGTCCAAAAAAGAAAATAATAGAAAGGAGTACGTACCAATCTCAGAGACTGTTAGTTTACCATCTATCGGAGATCTGGATACATTGAGTACATCAACAAAGTCGATAGAAAAAGAGAATAAAACAAAATTTATAAATAAATATGTAAAAAAGGTACAGTTAAAAAAGATACTTGTCAAATCATAAAGAAGTGCATCTTATTAATGTTTTTAATAATGTATTTCTGTTTAATATGTGAAAAACAAAATATATGTAATTATATTATATTTAATAGTAATGAAGTATATACTTGTTAAGTCTTTAATAAAATGTTATTTTTTATGTAAAATTGAATATTTTCATTCGCCAATATATCGATTTATCTTAACGTATATTTATGTATGTATGTATGTATGTATAGATATAGGTACTATACTATCAGAGTACCTGTTGCATATCCACGTGCTTGAAAACAACTCTTTTGCCTACATGTGGAACTTCATTTCTAAGTAGGTAAGTTGCTGTGTTCATGTTATTATTAACACATAAATTAGTCACGTAAAAATATGTATACATTGTTTTAATTGAGTCTTTGTTCTGTGGTAACAACGACGGAAAGTTTGAAATAGATTGGATTGGTTTACTACTACAGTAGTCATCTAACCATAAATGTCCACTGTCTCAAGTAATAGAATTCCCGCCAAGCTTTTCACATTTTGGCGCCATTAAGTGAAATTGTTTTTAATTGTGTTTTTATGTTTTTTTATGACTTAACTTTTCATTTAAGTAAAGTGCAAACAGTCTAATATAGTAAAAAGCATTTAAAACATACGTACATCATAATTTAAGTGAAGTCAAATATTAAAAATGGTACGTCGAAAATCTGATGCAAGGTTAGTCATAGATATATTATGTAATTAATATTAGAAACTTCATACAGTGAAATATATTAGATAATGACGATTTTTAATGAAACCTGGACATCTGAAACCGTTTATGATAGTCTTTATGGATTTAATTGTCAAAAAAATTATTGTAAAAAAAGTCCCTAAATTGTTTCATTTGAACCTGTCATTTTCAAATGCATGAGATTCACGTGATGTATACATTACTATAAGCAATATTTTTATGTGAAATATTAACACTTTATGTTAAGATTATGTTATTATAAAATTTAGTGTTATTGTTTTAGATCAATTGACAGTTCGCAAACAGCACGCAGTGATAAATCTAGGGTAAGAATATTTTGAGAAAAACAGGTTCTAATCACAGCATAGCTTTATAAATTTAATGTTATTTACAAATCTTACTAAATAAATAAATAAGTACAGAACGTTATTATTAATTATTATATACTTTTCTTAGACTGACGTTTTAGTGGGCAGACACAAAATTCGAAAGATGCAAATTTTAAAAGAAATTCGATATTTCAGAAAAAGTGTAAAATTGCTTATACCAAAACTAGCTTTTGCTCGTGTAGTTAAAGAAATTATGATAGATTTATTTCCTAGAAGTGATGTAACTAGGTAAAGTTTATTTATTAATAATATAATATATATATATATATATATATATATATTTAAAATAATATATAAATATTTGAATTTTGAAAGTAAATCAAAGATCTCATACTATAAATTTTATAATTTGTACTTAGAGTACAACCATCTGCACTTGAAGCACTGCAAGAAGCTGCAGAAGCATATTTAGTTCAATTTTTTGAAGATTGTGTATTATTGTCACAGCATGGAAAGCGTGTGACTCTTCAAATTCAAGATATGATTTTAATGAGACGACTCAGAGGAAGAGATGATATTATAAATAAATGAAGTAATTTCGCTATTAAGCTTGATAATTTTAATGTATATTTATGATATATTTTGTATATTTGTATATTTAATAATACCTGATATAAATATTTTAAATATTCCACTAATTTTATTAAGTATACGAATTGTTTCATGCTATGAAGGCTACAGCATTGTTTTTACCTTTTATGAATTTTTTTATTGTATGTTTAGTAATTTGCATATATATCATCGGATAATACTAATTAATAAAAAATCAAAAATAATATTTATTGTTATATATTATGATTATGTATTAAAATATATTGGAATATTCTTGACAAATTCACTGTGTTCTTATCTAGCATAATACTTAGTATAATATCTATGACACTAAGAATTGTGGGGTGTTTGATAACAAATTAAACTTGTATTGGTTTGTTCAATAAAATTTATTTTATGCGAAACAAACTTTTGATAAAATTCTTATGTTTACTTTACGAAACTTTGGTAAAATATACATTTCTTGATTCTTCGGCAGGATCTTAGAATAGTACATATCGAAGCTTCGTAAGGTTCACTTCGTACGGATTTTGTTCGAATTTTCTACGTATGTAACGTAACATCAGTTAAACGTGATACAGTAAAAACGGTTATTAAACAATAAAATATAGCGTAACCGGTTGTTACGATAAAATTTCTTTTATTATTTCGTACGGGTTAGCTGCCAGCACTCGCAACATCTGTCGCAAATGGAACATTATATTACGATATCCTAAAAAAACCGACTAAAAAATAGTATTACAAATAACAATGCTACCTATCTACGCATTTATAACATATGTATATCTATAATACAATTTGATAAGGAAATATAAAAGTCACCTGGAAATAAACAGGCTACTCTTTCGTGTTTCTGTATATCTGAGAGAAATCTCGCATCTCGTAATTCTGAATTTCTAAAAAGACACTTTGTAATAGGCACAACATTAATTACACTTTTATGTTGCCTGTCATTGTTCAGAAGCAAAGCTACGAGAACTCGCAACTTTACCATGGCGATGCTTTATCACCATTTCTTTATTCGCTGTACATTTTTTAAGTATCGTGTACACTCATGGCTAGTAATAATTTGACTTTCGAAAGACTTTACATAATTTTTTTCTTCTTTTCCTTCTTTTTCTCGATCATCTTAAATATGTACATTCATTACACGATACATCATTGTGTGATACAAAATAGGGAAAGGAAATACTGTTTATCGAGGCGAGTCTGTACATCTCGAAAACAACTTCTAATATAGAATAGGAAAACAGTTTGAACGACGAGCGAATATATACGATATTTGGTTGCGAAACATCGCGTAGCTGGAATCACCAAGCTCGATCAACAATACGTTTATATACTACAATTAATCATCGTAAAATTAAATAACAAGTCTTTGTATCATCATAATCTGACAAAAGTCATTTCCTCATAAAAGATCGCACTTTGTTCACGCATTTATCCATAAAGTTCTTTTTTCGCTTCGGCTCGGCTCCTGTTGGAAGCGAGAGCAACGAGCCCTGCTCCCGTGATTTAGACTTGTATTCGTTCGACGAAATGCTTCCGTCAGAGTCTAGCCCCGCACCACAGCTTTTTGCTTTGAGCAGTGTCGATTTATCGCTTCCCGTTACGACCAATCGTTCCTTCAATTCTGTGTTACTATCACAAGGATCAACGTTCTCTGAACTAGCCTGGGAGTTCTTCTCGTCTTCCATGCTCGAAGTCACAGACGACAACGCTGTATCTACGCTCACGAATCGATTCGGTTTCGGTGGTCGTGTTGGTAAATTTTGTTCCCCTTTGTCGTTGTTCTCCTCGAAACTTGACGATTTTTGCAACTCTTTTTGCTCTACAATATTAACCGATTCCGATTTTACTTCTGCAGTTGTTTTTAATCGCTGCCTAGGAATTGGTATTGGACTTTGATTTCCATTCAACTTTGCTTTCCGATCATTAGACTTGTGAGAATGAAGATTAACAGTTGGCCCTCTATCTATATTGTTCTGTGCCCCTTCTGGTACAACTTGAAAAAGACTGTTTTCTACTTTAGTATCAGAAAGTCTGTCTAAAACCTCCAAGGATATTCTGGAGTCAATCTCGCTCTCGTTGCCTGGCTTCGATGATTCTCCAGTCTTCTTTTCTGGCACTATATCTTCATCTAACAAACCGTCTAAGCTTCTGGACCTTGGTCTCGCCTGTGCTTCTGGCTCTCTAACAGGAGAAACCGATTTCTTCTCATCTTGATCTAACAGTTCCAGCGAACGAGATCTGGTGGACGGAGAAGGGGGATGTCGTGGAGGTCTTCGTGGCACTGGACTTCCTCCAGGCTGCGTATGGGTGAACTTCAATCGTGGAGACGTAGGCGGTAAACCCATTAACCAACGGGACGGACTTGACGATTTTCTAAGCCTGCAATGAGAGTAGAAATAGTAGTGGATTCTAATTGTGTAGATTAGTAAATAAGCACAATTATTTTGATACAGTCACAAGTACAACAATCATGCAGCTCTATAGTTTTATTATTTTAAGGCACAAGATTAACATATATGAAATATTGCTTCGTTCTTCGATTATACACATATCATTGGTTCATCTTACAATGATTTCTTTAATTATTATTATATATTTAAATATGATATGAATACAAATTTTGTTGTTGTAAAGGAATCATTCTAAGATAAAACACATTGAAATATCTAGTACACTTCATGGCTATATAAATAATAAAAATTAAAATACACAATAATAATAGAAAAAAAAGCAGACTATGTGAAGAATAAGCCGATAAGACATCAATTACAACATAAATGTAAGATTAAATTTCCTCGACTGACCTAGACGTGATTGATTGTCTTTAGCGTGATTGTTAATCCTGGCTGCATAGAAATAAAAGAATTGTGTTAGAATTAATGCACTCCAAAATTTAGTAAGAGTTTAATCCTCTAGATGAATATTATTTTTGTGGAAAGGATAGATACCTGCTCGGTATGGCTGTGGGCGGGCCCTCTAGTCAATCTCTCCCTCCTGTCGAGTCTTTGTCACTGCCCCTGCTTTCATTACTGTGCATACGTTGATAGTTCGGTGGCTGTCTTATGGTTGTGTTACCCGGTGTGTTTGGTTGCGTCACGTCTTTGGGCGCGATGCTTCTTGGGATATCTGATCTGACTGGTATTTCGCCTCGCATAAACCTGGCAACCAAATTTTTGCTTTTGAGAAAATCTTCAGCATATATTCAGATTCGAGATTGCAGAAACATCAATAAAAAAGAAGAAAAAGAGAAATTATGTACAGTACAGAAAGTTTGATATTTCTAAAATATAATGATTTATTATTTCAGACATAAAGAGCTCAATTTTGTAAGCATCAGAAAGAGTGTTGGGTGTCTTTTTTTTAACTTTTATGCGTTAATAAATGTTTATGATTACCTTTCTAGTTTGTCTACGCAGGCATCTTGGTAATCATGGATCCATCGTACACCATTGAAATGACAAACTGCTCGCATATCTTCAGGGAGTTCTTCAGGCTCTGGCCACTGGAAGTTGTCTATGATAGGAATTATATTACATTGTGATTGTAGAGCTGCTACAATCTCCTGTAAACACCATTAATGTCATATAAGCCACCTTTCTAATAACATCAGCAAGTATACCATTTCATAAAAACAAATTGAATCAATAACTTACCCTATGAACCCAGTCTTTGCATTCACTGTCCTGTATACACCTTTCCAAAGCCTTGGGCGTCAGCACAAGGAGGAAGTGTTTTGCCTGTCTGATGCTTTGCAGCAGGTTATTGTCGAATTTGCCGGCTTCTAACCTTTCAACATCAATGAACACAGAGAAGCCTCTCAGTTGCAAGTGGACTTTCAATAAACTGGCTAACTGGGATCCATTTGATCTTCTATAACTAACAAACACGTCCAAGGATTTATCTGGTGATTCATCCTCCGAAGAACCCAACTGATTGTGCTGCATATTCTTAATAGCATCTAATATCCTCAACCTATGGATGCTATTTGCGATGCCACACTCTGTCAGTAATTGATCTTCAGACAAATTCCTGATGGAGTCTTTGTCAACACCAGCATTAAGCATACTGTATGTGTAGATTGAGAACTCCTGACCAATTGATTGCAAGAAACTATTTAAGTTTCCCGTGTCTCTACTGCTATAATCAGCCATCTTCTTTAAATTCTGCAATTCTCTGGTAAACCTTCTCCTTCTGATACCATTTGTTAAACCAATATCTTCTTTGAGATTCTCTTCTGTCAGCTGCAACAATAAATCACCATCCACTCTACTTTCCACAAAGTTCTGTGCACATTCCGCGAATCCAATCTGCTTCACCCACTCTCTGACATCTTCTGTAGACCAGAGAGGTACCTGTTGGCTGAGTTTATGAGGAATCTCTTCCCCAATTAAACGCAATGCCTGCGCCGCGTATTTGGAGGCAATTGCATTAGGACAACTAGCTACTTTCTTTAACGGTTCAATGGCTCCTATCGCACGGAAGATCTCCGTGTTGCCCTGCTGTTTCTTGATACCAGCCTCCATACAGAAATGGAAAGCTGCCAGATTCCTAGCTTCCTCTCTTTTTGAGCTTAGTACTGGTACCAGCCTCTCAAGCCAATTTTTACTCTGACCATGTGCATGTGCTAGATTCGACTTGGCGAATTCATAGGGATTATGCGAGGTTACAAATGGTTCAACTAGATCCAGTGTACCAGACTTTAACACTGCAGCTTCTATTTCCTTATTAGCTACTAATACAGCAATCGCTAGACAAGCATAGTACTTAATGTTGTCGTCATTGTGGAAAGCTAGTGGAAACAGCCACATAGGCACTTTTCTCTTGATCATGGCTTCCTGATTTTCTGCACCGCCATATAGAGACAGATTGGCGAGAGCACCAGCACAGTGTCTCAACGTTTCAATGTCGTTCTTTCTACATTCGAATAGAACAGCATCTAGACCACCTAGCCTGATCACATCGCTGCAGGTCCCTTCGCTATGTTTAAACAAGTGTTCCAAGATTCCAGTGCCTACTCTCGAATGATCCACCGAATTAGCATTCTTTGTGCATACACAGGCAACGTTCACAACCTTCTCTAAACCGTGTTCCACTACGTGTGCCCTGTTCTCTGTGGTCAGACACTGTTCTAATAATCTGGCCGAAGAAAACTGTAGTTCATTATCGCTGGCTATACAGTTGGACATTAATAAATCAAGACCACCTCTCGTTCTAAGGGTGTTACATAGGGTGTAACCTAATTCGTGACCATGAGTAGGTACAGCCCACGCTTTTCTAATGATTTCGTTCACTCTGTTTAATAACAACGGTGCCTTGCCACTTTTACAATCGTTGGCTTTTAGCCGTTCCACGAAATTATCTAGGAAATTAGAGTATTTGGCAATGGCTCGATCGACATCCTGGGGATTCGATTTTGAGCATAGAAGGTCTAGATCGTCCAGAGGTAGAGAAAGAAGTTCATCTTCAGCCGGCCTCATGCCGTTCATCAGTTGATTCACTGCACTCGCTGCGCTGATCATTGAAGATTTTGAGGTGACTCCTTTCGCGATTGTGATACTTGACTGCGAACTTGCTGCAGAAATGTGTTTCTCATGGTTGAAGATCCCGGTTGAAGTGACCGTTTGTCTTTGTTGTTGTGCTGCCATAGCTTTCTGAAATGGAAAAAGACAATCCCTCTTAGAATTGTTAAAGTTGTTTAAGAAGTTTCAAAATTGCAATGAAGCTGTGAATACAATGTTTCTCTATTTTTCTCGTAATTCGTAAATAATAACGACGAATGTAAACCTTTTATCAAAATGAGTGTAAATATCTTTTTTCGTCATTTTTCTCACAACTTGTGGAAATTTTGAATATAAAAAGAAAATAATTCGTCTTTTCTCTTTTTAAACCCTAAAGCGTAAAACAAACTCTTTAAATACGACTGAAAGAAATGAAAAGTTTTCCGGAAATTTTAATATAGATGAATCATTCTTGATCATACGAATCATCAGACGCAAAGGACATCGTCAATCTTTAGAATAAACGTTTTAGGTTGGCGCTGAACATGCCGTAACTTGGCGTCACAGAGAATTATCACTACTGTGCCACGTCCGCTCCCCGTATCTTTATTATTTCTGTATCGCTACGTAACGCATCAAGCACGACGGAACATCCCAAACTTTTCCACTACTCTTCCTTCTCTATTATCGCTGATTAAAAGCTAATCTACATCATCTTCGACTTAAGTCTATTGTTTAGAATCCACACCAAATATCACGCTCTCTTTCTGTCGTAATTATCAAATATCGGTTTAAAGTGTTCCGTATCACGTGGTTTATTCAATAATCAGAAGAGTTTACGGTGAAGCTTCTGGATTAGATAAAGAAAAGATACTCTCTGATATATATATATTTTCAGTTTAATTAGATACTATCAGATATATTTGCTAGAATTTTCTAGCAGATATTCTACACGTTTCTATTTGTTTTCAATTGATTTAAGCTCGGCGCTACTTATCCTAATCTATTTATCTCACGATTTTCGATAAAATAGTTTACCGAAAAAATTAACAAAACGACAAAACACGACGACGATAAAAATCTATTTCTCTCGAAGAAACTTTTCTTTAAAAAATTCTCCAAATCTACGAAAAGGATCTCCAAAGTTTCGAAGCTCACCATTTCTTAAGAATTATCCTTCAATGAAAGCTCCAAGAGGTCTCAAATTCCTCTGAAACGCTCGCTTTTTCTTTAAGGAGCGTTTAGCGACACATGAGCTACAGGACAATTCGAATCATGTTGTTTCGCCTCGGAGTATCAACATGGTTAAGACATATATAATGTAATAATAATAAGTAAACTCCGGCAACACAATGTGGCCACTACGAGCAAACGTGAAACAAAGACGAATTTAAATTTTCTCCTGACTAGTATAAATAAACGAACGCGATCGTAAGGTAACCAGTTTTCAGTCCCAGTCTCGAGCGATTTTAATAGCGATCAATACACAGTCTTTAGCGAATCAGTTAGTACCGAGCGTCTTAACGAACATTCTTTGTATTTAATGTTTCAACATCGAGTTATCTCGTCATTTAAACCACACGACTGAACATTCTCTACGAGCGTATCGATCCAAACCAATAACCAACACGAAGAAGATTCGAAGAAAGAATTATGAGAAAGCTGAGAACAACGGCTACCAATTTCGAGTCGAGGCTACACTTCCGCAGCATAGCGGTGGATTCCATCGTCTTCCGGGACACGGTGTCGAGCTACCGGTCGGGAAATCGAGAAACACTGAACGTCGACGCAAGCTGGTCACTGTTTAAATTTGCAGATCCCACTTTTCACGACGGAGATGATGGCGTATAAATTTACGAAGAGCGTTAGGACGCGCCTCTAGTCTGCACATGTGCCAAATAGCATAACGGAGGATGAATATATTGGTCGTTGAACGGTACAGGACTCGTGCTTTTCGAATGTTTGCTTGGTGGCTGGCCAAACACGAACGATTCTACTTGATGGTGACCATCGAATGTTTCGACGTTTCTTGGTATCGTGGGTTTTCGAGGAAAACTGTGGGATATTTATCACGTGCGATTCTTTTTTAACGTTTATATAGTGCGAAATATAGAGTTCTTGGAACGGAGGAATTTTTGTGAATAACGTTAATTTTTCTCTCTTTCTTTTTGTTTCTCTTTTAGATATTCTCTGTATCGCCTAGCACGACTGGACGTTAATATTAACGTTTACGTTTTGAAATAGGAACACGATTACCTACAACATTGATCGATGCTCTTCGTATTATTTTAATTCTAATTAATTATATATATATAACGTACTTAGGAACGTGTTAATCGAATTATTGAGTTATTTGGTTGTTGATAATATCTGTGAATGGTCTTTTCTTTTAATTCCAATTTTTGAACTTCGTACGCCGAGATGTGATTGTTAAAGAGCGTTGCTGTTATTTTCTGTTTTTCTTTCTCTTACTTTCTCCGAACTGAAGGAATCGCTCTGTAGCTTCATCGTGGATGCAGCCATGTTATTGCTTTCCTGGTGCGACAGATCGCCAGCTTTTAGGCTTCTCTGTTCCTGCAACAAACAGAAGCATGGGTTTTTATTAATACTTTTACGAGCTCTAGACTCACGAGCCGCATAAAATCGTCTTTCAACGACCTACGCGAAGATAACGTTTCAAAACTATTTTAACTACCTGCGTGAAGATAACGTTTCAAAACTATTTCAAAGACGACACAAACGCTTAAAAATATCTCTAGCATTTTTCAATTTACTACAAGATTGTTTCGAGGAGGGAAAGGAACGTGGAAAGATACTTTGAGAAAGCGTAGCCTTGAAATATTTCATCGAGTAAACAGCTAAATAAAAATACACCACAGATCCTTTGCAAACTATATTATTGTCATAGTTATACATCACAAAGATATAAACCCTTAGAACGAAGAACAAAACTTAATGCCAGCAAGCAGAATAAAAGCAATTCGTAATTTAGCAACTGGATTAAATTCGATCGAAAATAGCAAGCTCCACGTAATAGAGTGCATATTCGCAGAAAATCGATGCTTAAAAATACTTCTAGGAAATCCAACTAAAGCTTCATTGGTTCGTGTTGCCAAATCATTTCGAATCGAGAGGGAACCTCCAAACATCGCGAGATTTCGGTATACAAAAACAAAAGCGCCAAACAGGTTGGGCAAAAGTCGCCAGTGAGTGAAATTCCAAAAACGTTCCGAGAATATTTCACATAAAGTTGCGAAACAGTATCGAGGAACTTCAAAGAACTGGAGAATATTTCGAGTAAACGCGTCGATGATAGACTGTAATTTCAACGGACTGCAGACACGAATATTTAATATCGAGACGCGTGTTGTAAGGAATTAGCGTGACATCGAAGATCCACTTACTGCGAGTTGGCTAATAACGACGCTAATTCGCGGATGAGATCCGATAACATCGGAACGCGAGCCACAATTGCGCCACTGTGACTTCCAAGTAGCAGCAGATTTCCATCGTTTTATCGTGACGGCGAGAGAACTCTTATTAATCGAGACGCTTCTGAGCTCTTGTCGAGTCTACTGGACGAGACTTCTTTCGCGCAATTATCGTTGCGAAAACGTCTCGTTGAGACTGAGACTACATGATCTGATTCTTAGTGGTGCATAGTGGGACGATAACGCAGATAAAAATTTTAATTGTGGTCTTTTTATACCTATAAATAGATTTTTTTATCCATAAGAATTACGCAGATATTGATATTAATGAAATAATAATTATGCAAATTGTGTAAAATACTTTTGATAAATTCAATGGCGCAGAAATTTATAACATAATATAGGTATATTAAAATATATAAAATTCTCGAAAGTGGAGGGAGTACTGGTTCTCTTTATAAAAGTATAAGATCGCAGAAAAATCGGTAATATATTTTTAAGTGTTAATGTTTATGCAAATTTATATTTTCATAAATATCATTGGCGAAGTAGAAGGTAGATAGAGACTTGTTTCATCCCTTGGTAGATGCTATAACAGGCATTTTTCTTTGGACATTCTGTGCATTTTTGCATATTTAAATCGTTTTTAATTAGGACTTAGGTCGATATTATTCTTGAGTATTGTCGAATGAGAAATCAGAAATGAAAAATTTGTCGAGCTCGTTGCAAGCTTTTAGATTTCTTTTTTTTTTTTTTTGCTTCAACCACAATTTCAGAAGATAAGTAGAATATTATCGTGCGAATAAATATTTTTGAATGAATGAAATTCTTTCATGAATAATTAATCAGAATGTCCAACAGTCGCATATGTGTGCATTATATTTTTATGAAAAATAAAACAGGTGTTTCTTTCTAGTATTCGTGAATTATTTATGAAAAGATTACTATTTTAACAATGTTATTTTCGGAGCGAACCTTTAGAAAAAATATGATGTTTCTCGTTCCACTGTCTGGCAATCCGGACAGTTTCGTGTTTCTAATAATGCGTTTGTTCTTTAGAACATTCAATTTATATTACGTTTCTTCTATACGAAAGTGTGCAAGAGCGATTGGAAACATTTCGGATTGAACATTGGTAAGCGTCGACATGAAAAACGTTCTGCAAATATTGCCCCTTGATCTCAATGCCACTTGCTATCTTTCGTCTAGATTACTAATCATACTTTCATCGAGGAAAATCAATACGCAGCTTCATCGGATAACATATCAATTCCAATAAAATCGAGAAAGTTCCCAATAAATACAACGATTAACGTGAACCGTCCAAGTCCTTAAATTTCCATCGTCAATATAACACAAAATGAAGAAATGTCCTTCGATTTAACACCAATAAAAAAAAGAAAAAACACTTAGCAACCGATCACAAAAAACTAAGAAAAATTTTGAACACCGGTAAATACAACTATTGACGTAAATTTTCAGTCTGCGTCAGCATCAGCAGACATAAAACAAAATTGAAAAATTTTTCAACTTAATAACACCAATCTGTCAAGACGCACTTAACAATTATTATTCACTAAAAAAAAAAAATTCGAAAAAATTCGAGTACCAATAAATATGGAATTGAAACGATGGTCAAACGTCGAAGAAAGTCCAACGAAGCTGTCCAACGAGCATCGAGGCGGAAAACCTCGGGGACGAGCTTCCGCGACACAGTTCCATAACAGTCTGGTCCGTCGAAAGCTCATCGGCCGCGGCTCGACCACTCCGCGCGCGCTCCGGCTTCTGACGTATTTCTCTAAATATAATCCGAGCGTATCGTCACGAGGTCGGCCAGCGTCGTTCTCCGTGTTTCGCTCGTCCCTGCCACCTTACGCGCCAACACGAGTCCCCACGTGCCACCATCGTCTTATCATTTGTTTCTTGGACTTTAAAGTGCGATTTCACCGAGAAATCGCGAGTAATTAATAATTAGCTGTATTTGAAACATGTTCTCCGAGTGGAATTATAATTTCTGATGGTTTTGCATCAGCGTTTAGCGACGTGATTCAAGGGTTGAACGACGGATATTTAATGCATTTTTGGTAAATACGAGGTGTTACAGTAAGAGAGCGAACGGAGGAGAAATGTTGACGATTCATAATCGTATCATACGATATTATACGATTGATTCTTACGAAATAGCAACGTAACTTGCGATGGTTTTGGATTGCTGTAAAGCAAACGATTGCACGGACATCGTTAAAAATTACTGTGGAGAAGATTCCTTTGGTTCTTACCAATCTTTAGAAGGTTTTCTCGAAATAGCATCATAATTTGTTTCTTTTATTTGAGTTGGTGTAAAGAGCCGTGACTTAATTGAATGGCGGATACAGTGAATTACAACGTAATATTTGGTCGAACGATGATTACGTACAATTCTTTTGTGTAAGTTTCAATTAATGTGAATGGGTATGTAGATACATTGCTAGGGTAAAAGTGCGGATACGAAGATCGTGATGTTTGAATGAATAAGTCGAATGAATAAGATGGTTATAACAAACTTGTTTATCGACTCATAAATAACTTGTAAATTCAGAAACGCGACGTAACGTTTCTCTTTTTTTAATCCAAGATGTAGTCGGTCGCAACTTGGCATAGGAGGGTGGTTGTGGTGAATAAATTTGCACGTCTCTTTTTATCGCTCTCTACCGTTGGATCGTATCGTTGAAGCTGCCGAAGCCGATCATCCGAGTGGACAATTTTTCGCGCTTCGTTAAAAATCACGAGGTTTCTGTTCTATTATTCGCAGAAGCGCGAACTCGCTGAATTAGAATAGCCGCGCGCGTGTAAACAAATTCGACAAATTTAAATGTACTCGTCCGGCCATCCGCCTACAGATATTTCCACGATCGTTTACGTCAGCTACACGCGACTTTCAAATAGCTGGCTCGAGTGAAAATAAATGCCACTTGGTTCACCGAAACATTCATCGACCATCGTTGAGTTATGGTGGTCGGATTAAGTTGGAATTTGTGTACTTGGTATCGTGTTGATTTGATAAAGCGAAGAAGAAATACATATTGTATCTTCGAAGGAAATAATGGAAAGATTGACATGAAATTTTCTGAGATTTTGTAATCGGAATTAAGTTGAAAATTCAATAGCGACAAATATGCAGATTTTATAAATATCGAATGTGATGGGTGCAAGATGAGTTAGAAAACGAAGCAAACGATAGCTGTTTTAGGTTGGAAGAAAATGTTGGAAACATAGGTTGAATAAGGAACGTGTCATTTCCTGTGATTCTTCAATGCTAAGTGTGATAACTTTACTTTTGTTTTATAGATACGTAAATCAATATAACGTAAGATTAGATACTAAAATGATTAGAAAATTTACTTGGTTATCGACCAAGAAAAAGATGTTTGTCACCCTTAATCTTATCAAGAATAACATCAAGAATAATATTAAGAATAATACGTAAGAACGAAGTGATTGAACGTCATCAAAAGAAAGCCTCCATTACGCGGAATTATATCAACGAATTGCCAAAGAGAAATCTTACATATCCTTACATATCATCCGATCAAAATCCGTCTATTTACTTCGTATCACGAAAGATAAATCACGCTCTTCTTACGAATATCGACGCAACACCTGCGTTTCTTTATCAACGACAATGCAAAACGATTTTTGTATTCTTTCAGTTGGATCTCGATTATCCGTCAAACTCCTAGCTTTATTACTCTGATCAACAAATTCCTAAATTTCTGATTTCCAGTCCAATAATCTACTCAGTTCTATACAGTGTTGTGCAAAGCGTACGCATAACGCTTGGATGGAATTCTCTTCCAATGTTAATCTCCATTGGAAGAACAAGTTTGATGCACTGGAAAAATATAAACGTAAAAATTGCAATAAACTCACCGCTGATCATCTTGCACGAAAGTTCCAACGTACAAGGAATTTACCACCGACGATAAAGCACACACAATCACTTACCACGTGTTCTCGATCGAACACTTTTCGATGCATGACGCCGCGATGCACTGGCCACGGTGCGCTCATCTCTACTGGAGTACATATTATACTCTAAGATACCATGAATTTTTTTATCCTCCTTAACTCACTAACACTCTGTTCATGGAATTCGAACTATATAACAAACTACACGACTAACGTGACTCACAATCAGATCGAATTTTAATCATCGAATCGATAAGATAAACCTCGATATCAGCTTCTCTGATAATACCATCGTTTATTCCTCTTTTTCACCGCTCTTCCCTCCCGCCCAAAAAATATAACGATATTAAAAGTAATATGAAATCACAGCGAGTGAAAGCGATCACCGACAGGTCCGATAGAGTCGTTGCGACGCTCTAAGCGACCAGACTAAGCAACGAGACATCCACGAGCGTTCAATTTCGTTCAGAATCTCTACTGCACCGTGGCCAAACACGAACACGAGTGAGCCCGGATTTTTCGTTGCGATCCCGTGGCGTTGTTTCTATTTCTCCACGACTAAAAATAACGGTTGTATCACTCGTACCGATGCATGGATTGTCGCGAATTTTCGGATACCTGCACGGCCAACGTTGTGCAATAGTTCAAACAGACGCTTCCGCGATGTAAAGAATGGCCGATGAGAGACCGTGATGACGAGGGAAACCAAATTAGCGTCATTCGTTCACTTTAGTTCGTTGTTTTTGTTGGATTTGGTTTTCCCATTCGGTTGGCTCGAAGAAAGATCAAAGAACGAACATTGCGTTTCGAATATTGTAAATTCATCTAGTGATGGGATTTAATAATATTGACTTTGGAATATTAAGGTAGACGTTGACTGTAGTGTATTGTGGATCGATTACACCTACACTTTCGTACTATATTCTGGTTTATACGTGTATATTACACTGCATCGGTTTCAAATTTCGTCATAAACAATAAGTAACGTACATTGGAAGACAACGAACACTTTGTCGTAGACTATCTCGCGTGCCAACGAGACGACAGGTATTCTTTGTTAACAAGAGCTTATTAACACGTTGCTATTTCGGCGGATGCGCTTATAAATAATTTAATCCTGCGTGTGACACTATAGTCGTGCAACATTTCTGCTATTAGCGTAATCGCCAAATATTTACATAGAAAGTTCGAACATCTGAATTTCGCATTGACATGGAATTATATTTTTCGAACGACGCGGTTCTCGGATACTGGTATTTTCTATCTTTCGAATCATGCAATTTTTGAACGTGATAATCTTTGAAGTTCCACTTCTTCAAAAATTAATTGTCCTGGAATATTTCGTAATGTCGTTTTAAGATCATTCGAGTAAATTCTTCGGGTAAGCGAGCATTTCTCTTTATCCATCCGATAACGTTATCGACATTTTTTCAAATCAGAAAAACAAGATCGTGTCTTCTTTGAATAGAGAAACGATCAGGGCGTAAGAACCAGAAGGAAGCTTGGTAAAAATTGCTTTCATGAATCATTATCAGTCGAGCACACGATAACGCTATCGGTCTCTTTCTATATATAAAATTGTATTGCATTGGACAGACGACAATAATTAATTAATGCGACAATATCAACGATGCTTTAATACCGCGATCGATTTTTCCGTAATCGTCTCGCCATAATCCTTTGCTCCTTCATACTTTTCTCGGACTTTAATTACTAAGATTCCTTCTCTGATTAATTTTCTAAATACGCTATAATTTATCTAGTATGCGGATTGTAGCTCATTTATGGAAAATTTAAGCGCTATCCTTCGTCTATTCTATAACATAAACGTTGATAGTTTATAGATTTTCTCTTTATTTCGATACTTTATACGGACATTTGTAACGTAGTCGATGGGATCTCTGGTTTCGTTCGTTCTTCGATTGCTTTTCTTTTATCGCGGAGCTAAACTTTCCTAAAATATTAAAATAATGAAACGATAAGAAAAGTTTGTAATTTATGGTATCTTACATAGATATATTTCGAAATAAACTCCCGAAACCTGTCATTTTTTACCGATATAGATAGAAATGGGTAGAACTTTTCAGTTATGCAAATCGGAGGGTCGAAGGTGTAAAAATGTAATATGGAAAAATATATAAAATATCCAAACTTCTATATAGATGGTATTCGCTATAATATTTAACAAGTGAAATTAATCTCCCATTAGATCCTGCCTTTTTGTTTTCATGAAAATATAAATTTCCATAAATATCCGCGGTCTAGTGATGATAAATATCGATCTCGATCGAAGGAAAATGAGTCTTCCGGTCGAGAGAGGTTTTCGTGGACTCTCTTTGGAGGCCTTGAACGTGTCCTTGAGAAACATTAGAGGAGATGCTGGCAATTTACCCGAGACAAGTTTCGCGGTCGAGCTCTATTTCGGTTGTGCGGAGATATCGGTGACATCCACGTTTCTCGTTGGCACCGATTCCCGAAAATCCGACCGAAAATTTGAGGGCTGATCTCACTGTATGAGTGTTCATCGCTGAATGAACCGCGCTATGAAAAACAAGTACAAAGACACGATGTTGCGCAACGAAGTAAATCGTTCTTGGACCCCCGCGAAATACTTGGCACCATTCAGACTATCATTTAATACACAATACGTCCCAGTGACGTTCAAACAACTTTGTTTCTTACAGAATTATTTACCGTGTTGTAGACAAATTTTCAAGTACGTAACGTTGCTAGGCGACGAATGTTTCACATTCACAAAAAAACAGATTCACTCATGATACCACGACGTAATAATTTCGTATAAAGATACATATTTTTACGTTACGTATTCGTTGAACAATCGTCGTACGATTTTATCGTTTACCAAGTTTCTTTCTTCATGCACGTAAACTTAACAATCCCTTTCTTGAAAACTAGCTACGAGAATAGCTAAAGAAACGATCAATTCTCATGACATCATAGTCGAAGTGAAATCACTGTGTTATAGATCGAATTGAAATATTTTAATCGTACCATTCTCGGCGATTTATTAGCAAAACTTTCATTAGCCATGATTCTTCGCCGTTCTGCGCCGCTTTTGGGCCTTAAAACGGGGAAATATCTCCGTGTTAAGCTCGACAACTGCTGCCCCATCGACACACGCGAACCGACCTTTAACAGTGCCAGCAACCAACTGCCTTGCCCTCGGGAAAACGCCGATCGATCGTTCGGGCTGTTTGTTCCGCGTTTATTCCATTTGAACCGCGTTCACCCTCGTGAGTCGAGGGGAAATTTCATCTCCATGGAAACATCTCTGCGCGTGGGAGACATTCGTCTCTTTCTTCAAAATTCTTTTTTCAAAAAAAAAGATCCAGTTTATCAAGTCTATTTCTAATATTTCATGCGACGAGTTTTATTACGATCCTCCAAAAGTGTAAAAGTTTCTCGTAGATGTTTGATGTTTAGAAGCGTACAGATTTTTCTATTGGAAATTAGTATTTTTTCAAATTGAACGTTTTGTCATTTGTATCAGTTTATCTTCGAATTGCTCGTCGAATTTTCTTTTTTGATCAAACTTAAATTTCGTTTCGAATGAAAATACATTTTAGAATCAAAGTTATCGAAGCTACAGTCTCTGCAAATTCGAGAACAGTTAATTTCTTTGATATTTTTCTACTTGTTTTGCTGTTGTAAGAGTCCATAAGAATATCGATCGAGATATTCAACCTTGTAACGAACTCCAAATTTCTCTCTCTTTCTCTCTTTCAATCTCAAAATTCTCCCAGCTGATAGCTATGATTCATTCGATCGAAGCCACATGCGTAACAGGACACGTGCATCCAGTGATTCATCTGAAAATGCAACCACACGTAATAATCTCTAAACGTGTTTGCCAACAACTGCGGTTACTTTGAATGCAATTTTTGGAACCATCCAATGGCCGATCGGTAATAGAACTTTCTTGTATCGAACCGTTTGAATAATCCAATTTCCAGAAGCTGCGTGGCTACTTGAACTACTTCTAAGAAACATTCTCGAGTTCCAAAACTGTACTCCCTATTTTAAATATTGCCTCATAGCATAAAGCTCTGAAAGATGATCCTTGTCCATGCCTGTCTTCTTCCAGGAAAACATATACATTTTCCATATGTTTCGTTCCACTGCTCACCATTTAAAGAATCGATAAATTACGCAGGGGTAGTTTCTATGACGGACTCCTCGATTTGTCACAGAAAACTACGCTAACACGTACAAATTTTTAGAAACCGATCGATCGAGGAGACGCGTGTTAGCAGGGTAGATTTATAGCGAAAAGAACCTTGGACAGGTCAAGGCTCGCGTAAGGACACGCGATTTCGAGGGAACGGCACGCGGCAACCAGGGAAAATCCATCGTCTTAAGGGTAGACACGCGAACGTTCCATTAAATTGTGGAAGAGGCTTCCACGTGCGATAAATTCGAAGTGTGGCTATTTCCAGGCTGCTCCCGTCCGCGTTTCGCGACAATTGTTTACTTTAACATTGTTTGGTAGTTGGTGTCGAGGATTCTGTATTTTACGAGAATGTATTACAACGTCGAGTAGATCGGAGTACGGATTTATATAGTTGATTTATGTCTGGTGATCTAGGTTGGTAGCAGAGCTGAAGTAACTGGTAATATTGAGTGGGGTAAACAACTACAGAAACTTCTTTTCTTTCATTATCACGTACTGTTTTACTGCCAAAATCTACGTTAGCGATTTATAACTTCATCTACTTATTATTAGCAAACCATAGCCTAACAATTTAAGAAAATAATGTATCTGCAGTTAATATGGTATCCTGTAACGAAAAATGTACAATATACCGTAAGGGACTGTTCATTTTGTCACAATGAGATTCAAATTATCGCAATATTAAAAAATAGATTGGTCTAACCTACCCTATGTTTGAAAAAGGATCGACCTAATCCAACCCTAATTTCCAAAGGAAGATCAACCTAACCTAACTCTACCTTTCAAGGAAAGATCAACCTAACCTAACCCCACCTTCCAAGAAAGAGATAAACCTAACCTAGTTGTACATTGCAAGAGAGAACAGACAGAAAGAGAAAGTGAGGAAGAGACGTAACAGGACGTCGAATTGCCATCGATAAATTGAGACAGCAACACAACATCGTGCATCGTGGTAGCAGTCAGTGGCTCTGTGTCAAAAATTCCCTAGCTGACTCAAAAGCTACGTGGCCTGGTGAAAAACGCTGGTTAAATTTAGCGCATGGACGTTGCGTAAATAGACGAGTATCCGGTGAAAACGAGTTACGTTGTTCGCATAATGGACAACGAGGCCCTGTGATTCGCGGTTTACGCGAGTTCGACGATTTTCACCGGACAAATAACCCCATTTCACAAACCTACATACTTTCAACGCGTTCTTGGAACATACTTCGACATTGCGCACCACGTAGGAAGAAATTGAGACGAGGATGAATATATAATAACGACAGTTGTTGATCGATTCAAGATAAGCTATCGGTGTTTCTCGAAAATCGGCCATATATATAGAATCGAGTGATTATAAGAATATTCCACGCTTGTTATTATTATCTTCAACAAAACACTTCGTAATTGGGCAGTTGTTAATTACTTCTTGATTATTTCTGTTTGATGATACCGCAATAGAAGCTCGGATAATAATGTTTGATGTTGTTTGATAATTAATTTGAAAGATCGGATAACTCTGTTGATGTTTTGTCGCCGGAGGGCGAAAAGAAACGCGATTAGAATTTATTAGGAGAAAATTATCTTAGTTTCGTATATTTAAAACGATTTCTTCTTAAACTACTTCCAGATTATTGTCAATAGAAATGATTACAAGCGCAGAAAGATGCGACAGAATGGTAATTTCCAAAATGTAAATTCTCAATTCCTAATTTAGTTTCTATCTTTCTTAATCGAACAATCCTAAAGCGAACATCGTTAGAAGAAAAAGATCGCTAAGAAACGCTTTATTAATTCCGTGAGAAAATCATTTGTCGAATTATAATCAGATCGATAGTCGAATCTTCCAGATTTCTCTCATGGTGACACATGTGCCGAAGTTCCAACGAAGCAGTAATGGCTCAGCGTTTCCCCGAACATCGGAGACGTTTAAGAAAATGTTTATGCGTCGATCGCGTGAGAACAGTCAGTGTTCGAACGCGAGAGATCATCAGCAAGGAGAAGCGATCGTGTCAACGACCCATGGGAAGGCAAGTTCCTCTCTGCTAGAGCTCGGTCAGTTTCGTGCCAAACTATTGTACGCGAGTTGAGTTTAGGCCGCACCCAGTGCAACGCCTTCCGGTGGATCGTCCGGAACCAACCGATATCGCGATATTTGCTTTTCAACTACATTCGTGGCGATAACAATAGACGAAAGATACTTACAGCTAGTTTGAGGAAAATAGGTTTCACTTCGTGTGAATAAATTCCAAATCTTATTGGACACAGACTGCTGCAAGTGTTCTGCTATCTATAGATGTTACAATTCGCTCTTTGTGAATGGATTATTTATTTTTTGATCTTACAACTGCCAGCTCTATTCATTTTCGTTTCAGATATTTCGAAGAAACGGCAGTTCTTTGTTATTCGTACATTGTGCGCTCTCTTGTATAATCATTTCTAGCGAATCGTTACAACGTATCATTGGCGAATCGAAGAATCGTAAGAGCAAACTCCTCTTTCTCAATTTTATAACTTCTTATCGATAGGATAGTTTGGTTGTCGAATTTCATTTGTTCTGTTATCAAACTCGTGACTATTAGTATTGCGTATTCATATTTCATATTAAAATTTTCTTACATAGCACAAAGTTCTCCAATATACTAAGAAAGCAATTATACATATCTATTAGGTTGTCCGAAAAGTTTCTTTCGTTTTATGAGAAAATAATAGACGCACAACGTTTCTTTGTTTTATATTATTTTGTCAAATTACGTACGATCCATTTTGTTCTGTTGAGATAAACACCGCGACATTCCGCAGACTTGGTTTCGCGTTTCTACGAAGGTGCAATGTTGTAAAAAACACATTTTCCGACAACCTAATATATAACACTGCAGAGTTAAGAGTAAAATACATCACATTTCTAGACCTCAATTCTGAAATTCCATGATCTCAATCGTAGACCTTGCAAGAGATAAAGAATCTTTATTGAAATTCTACAGCTAGCTCGTAAAGCTCGCGTTTAACGAATACATTCATTTTTACATATCTGGCTATTCTGGATCTCGCTATACGGCACCCTATTAGAATGATTTATCACGATCTTCGCGGTAAGTTAAGAGGTTCTAATGTATGTGAAATACGCGAGAGTTTATCAAACTGTCAGAGACAATTTTATGGTAAACTCACCCTTGCAGCGGCGACGCTCTTCTCAGCGGAAACGCCATCGAGTTCGACGCGCGCCCTGGCCGCCGTCGCGGCGCTTTGCTCCTTGTACGAGACGTCGCCAGCTTGTAAAGCTCTCATCTCGGCGCTATTCGCCGTCGCTTTTTCAGCGCTAAAGCCGTCCGTAACAACCTGCAATTCAAACGAATCGAAGATTAATAAATGTCCATGTTACAGTAAGATCGGTTAATTTTTCAGTCGCCCAACCTTCCACATCTTGTAACGTAACTTTCATCTTTGCATAGGACGATCAAACTTGTATGTTACGAGATGTCATCAGTCTCTCGTATAATAACGAAAGAATGAGAAAATGTCGTGTATTCCAGGATCCAGCAAGAGAAACTATCAAAAACGAGAAAACGATTCGAACAACCCTATGGTAGGGTGATTTGACTCAGCGAGGAGGTATCACACGGTTGCTAAGAGAAACGCAGAATTTGTAGAATAAAGCGAAACATTGTCTTCAGATGGAAACTCTGCCCAAAATCGCGCCAAATGGCATTGGCGCAAGTTGTCTGATTCTACGGAGATTTACGCTTAATGGACAGACACAAGTCTAATTTCGTTAAATGGCATTGGTATGCGTCTGGTTCTAAGGAGATTTAGATCCAAAAGATTTTTCAGGTTTATTTTCAAAATAAAAATTCACTTGAGAAATATTCGCGAGCGAAATTTTACTCAGGGCGTAAATGATTTAGAAAGGTTAATAAGACTGAGGAGATTAATGGAGGATCGTTAATTTTTCGACTATATTATCCTAAGTTTGCGAAAGAGGGTAGAAACACCGACCTTGCCGTCACGAAAATGAAGTTAAAAATATAATTCAAGCGGAAAGAGTTCAGCTCTTGAGGGACTAAGGCGTGACATTCGTCGATTAAAAATAAGCGACACGAAACCGACTGTCATTCTACGTATAATAATATTATAAACAATGAAATGCCAGGATAAATAAACGGATCTTGGATGATAATACTATGTCCCGAATAGATACGTCATTGATAGCTTGGCTAGAGGAGTTACCTAGAGATAGACTCGAAGTCCTTGACCTAGACTACCTAGAGGAAACCGCACCTTCGGCCAAACATTGCGCAGCATCGCAATCTTCACGAGACATCGATTATTTCACGCGCAATTTCGAACAGAAAATGACTCGATTCCAAAACTAAGCTTTCATCGATAAATTGTCACAATTAGAGTTTCTAGGACTTTTAAGCTTATAATAAAATGATCACGAGACTTGGCGAGATTTAGAATGTATTATATCAGATTATATGTATTGCATTGTATTGCATTATATTTCATAACTTTGAAAAAATTCTTCAATCGATAAAATATAATTTATTGTAATACTATACATCGCTTAGGTCTTTCTCCTGGTTTCCTTTTTAAGTTTTTAGGCTCTGTATAGATCAGTGTTTAAAAGAATGAAAGATAAATTGAATGTCTAGATAAGATCGTTTTTATAAGTACGAAGACACGGTACAAATTGTTCGTTGTAGGATTTGGCTTTGCTCTTACGTGACACGTGAATTGTAATTTTGTGTTTTACCTTACTGACGATCAACTGTAAACTGAGTACTTTCAATTCTTCAACTGCCATACTACAACTCAATCAATACACACAAATCAATGCACGCAGCATGGCACTCCGCTTCATTAAAAATTCCAAAGAAAGCTAAATTTTTACCCAAATTACTTTCCCTATTTTTATTCGTCAAAATACTGCTTCTTTATCTTTCACCAACCTAATCTACAAAACAAAAGTACCAAACATCTGAATCACTATCTCTATTTCCCCATTTGATATCCAAATCACGTCCTTGTACAATTGAACCAATATTGTTAATGAAATTTTACAAGCCACAAATTGCAAATTATCAACAATAATAATAAATCCTCTTTCATAATAAGCTTGACAATAAAACAGGTGACGCTGTGCACGTAAATGTTACAAATTAATCAATTCTACTTGACGTATAATTGCACAACTGAAAGAGACAGGATCAAACTTGTAATTTGTGACTTTTCCATTTACTAATATTATCGTATGCTAAATTATTATTATTGTTATATAAGAGAGCTCTTCGCTATCCTCAAACATCTTACCTTCGTCTTGGAAGCACTTGTCATCTTTTTCTGTTCGAATTTCATCGTCTCCTGTCCAGCAGGTAGGTTCGTCATATTCGAAATGTTCGACATGCTGATCGGTGGACTCATATTGTGAAGATTATTCAGTGAGTTCAGAGAGCTCAATTGCGAGGGTGAACCTCCTGTTAACGTAACTGTTCCCGTGGCGGGCGGTGGAGTGTCTGGATCCGGAAACGTCACCAATGGCTCCGTCAAGTCACCTTCCTCCGTCCCGTTTCCATCTCTGTGAAAAATACAAAAGTGATTTTGTAAGGATTACGAGCAGATTTTCGCGCGTTTCGTGTTTATGCGATGCGAGGAACGCGAGAGAAGCTTTGAAAATAATCGCTTAGCACGCGGCTAAAACGGGAATTTGCCGGTTATAAATAACACGGTGGACGTGACTTTGCTGATTACGAGAGAGAAATCGAGTCTAGTCGCACAGACTCTTCAATTCGTGAGGTTTCGATCGTTGCACGTTCCAATTTTGCACGACAGTTTAATAGAAATCTAATCCTGTACGCAGGATTCGTTAAATTTTATACGACAATTTATTTGAAGATTTTTGACAGTTCAGTGGTATTCTTGGTAAGCTGTCAATTTCAGATTTCTCCCAGACACTTTATGGCACGAGAAATTGCTATTAATTTCATTTACGTTGATTCGATAGGATTGATTTTTTGCAAATTTTCTTGAATGTACTTTTATCTTCGTTCGTAACAATCCTAATTTCCCAATCGACTACAATAAATCGTTTTTTAATCTCGAGTTCTATATAAAATCTTAACATCGATTATATCAAAGATTTTATCTGTCCTCAATATTTCAAATGTCAAGAAATGTATCGCGGAACTTGCTCTAAGCTAAAATCCGAGATTCACGACTCTCACCATTACAAGTATACCTTTATAATTATCATACCAATATTAAACACGAATAACGAAATTATCAAAATAATAACATAGTGATCCACACGTATACGAGATGATCGATCATCGATAAATCAATGAAACAATTTACTAAATATATAAACGAATCTAAAACGAATATAAAGAGTAATAATAATTTAAAGGACCTACCTATCCACGAGGTTCTCCATGCTGTTTCGCAATCGTTGTGAAAAGTTCGTGGAAATATTGTTCTTCATTTCGGATATGCCGCGTTGAAGTTCTCTTAGGTCGCTCTTCATGGAGCTTGCTTTCATCTCACTCGATGAAGACGAGGTAAGAATCCTCTGCGAGGATTTGGCCACCCTGCTCGAACTGCTGCTGCTGCTCTGGCTCTGGTTCGTCGTCAGCATCTGCCGAGTCAAAAGCCGTTTACGTTCTATTTAAAATCCACGTGAGATGACTCACTCTCGCCTATTCGTCTCAGGCTCTTCCTCTCTCACTCTCATTCTCTCTCTCTTTTTTGCAACCGCTCTCTCAAAGCACACCTTTGGTCTCTGTTTTTCACGCGAATCGTCCCAGTCACTTTTCACTGATTTTTCGTTCTTGTTAAGCTGTTTGGACCAAATCCATGACATTTTCACGGCTATTGTGCGTGTATTGCGAAAACTTGCGTTTCTCGATAAATTATGTAATTTCGGTGATCTGATTTGTCTCGGGGAAATTAGATGACAGTGTTTTAGGAAAGATAGATCAGAACTTACGTTCAGTTTGTGTATTTGAAATTTTACAAAGAGGAAATTTTAAATAGAAATCTTACGCGGAGAACAATTTTAAACACTCGATGATATAAAAGATCAGACGGCGCGACGAAAGATTCGATTATCGAACTGTTCTCGTTATCGGATAGTAGAAAAATCTACCGAGTAATTGAAGGTATAAACTATCGAAGTAAAATGTCATGTCAAACAACAGAGGCGGTCTTTTAAATTGCTTTTAAATTAGAGAAACTTTATGTGAGACTCGATACTCCGTAATCAGCTGCATATATCAGTATTCTACTTCTGGCACACCCTGTATATCAGACATTCGAACGCAGCGGATTATTTCCAGTGAAATCAAACTCCGAATAATTCATTTGCCGTGGCAACGATCGATTCGATGGTTATTCCAAACAAACGATGTAAATTTATTTTCTAAATACTCTAGGAAACTCTAATATTCAACAGATTCTCAGAACATTCCTAGGAACGTTCGTTAAAAGACGAGTAAATTCAACGTCCCGAGGAAGAAGAGAGATTATGAAGCGGTTATGAAGAGATTATGAATCCTTGAGAATGATATCCTTGAGGATCGCAGGCCTGCAAGCCGTATGTTTGGTTTCGGTCAGGTTAAAAAAAAAAAATTCACGTGGGCAAGAATTACGTAAAGAGAGAAGGATGCATAAGATCGGTGATTATGTGAATATTTCTTTAGAGATGAAGAATTCCGACTAAAGAGAGATAAGAAAGATTGGTTTTTAATTCAAGTATCTGGGAACTGTACGTACGATGTTGATGATCGTGATCAAAGTTTTTAAAGATTTGAGTTTCAAGAAGCATAGCGATACTTACGATAACGATGCAAATGTTATGAAAATAAAGAGTTCAGAATAAAATTATTTAGAACTAAATTTTTAATCGATGAATCTTTGTATCATTTGATCGCTTGCGTGTGAATTTTTGTATCGAAATTGCATCGTTCTAATTTAGAATTAAATACACAGGTGAATTTTTAACAAATACCATTTCAAAATCTGGTTCATTTCTTAATGAATTCTCGGTAAATAAGCCACTAGTTCTCAGTCATAATCTGAACTTCAATTTTTTTTTTTTTTTCATTCACGTATCTAATCACTATATCGATCCAATTAGTAATTACCACTCATTGATATAAAGAATGTAAGAAATTCTCAAATAATTACGTACTCAACAGATTGCATCAAAAACGGTCTAATTATGATTATGCGGTGATCATTACTTTCGTCTAATCGACTCATCGATGCAAATAGGCTATCAAATAAAGGAAGCTATTTAAATAACTGATAAATTACTGCACTTTCAAGAACGCTGCCTCGAAACAAAATACACTGATGAGTATCGAAAGCTTACTGACATGGAAATCCATCAAGGATGGAATCGAGGCGTAATTAAAAGAGAATGTTTCGATGATAAGGGTATCAGTGGGCGGTACTGAAACACGTGGACTCTGTATCATTGCACAATCGATTGATTTCGACCAACGAATCGCGTTTCTAGATCTTTATATTATAATTTCTTAATAAAATAAATAACCTAGACTCTCCCTTACTTTCAATCGAATTTTGATCTTATTCCAAATTTTCTTCGCGATCTTTTAATTGATCTTCTTTCTTTTTAAGCTTCTACCGAGAATCAGAGTCACGTGATTGAAAAGAAATACGTGACCGAAATTATGCGAGGGTTCAACGTTTTCCACGTGTACCAATTGGTGCCAAGAAGATTTTGCTTACTGCAACCAACACAGATAACAACTACGGACGATTCTATCTTAGTACAATTACATATGTATAATTTTAGTGCCCATAAAAAGCGAAGGTATAAATAGTTTCAACGAGAACGTGTAGGTAATTCTGTTTCAAGAAATCACGATATCCCGTGACCGAAATAAACAGAAAATAACAGGATTTGAAAGTAGACGCGTACAAAGACCAACGTGCACTTAAAGTTCCATTTTGAACAAACGAAAAACAAACACACAGTTAGTCATATTTTAATAGCAACGAATGTATCGAGGAATTTTTATCCTTCGCGCTGTTATATTGTTACTATAAAATCTATTTCGAAATCTGCTTATAATGAACACCTCACGCTTCGTAGAAATTAAACGTATTTTTACTCGCAACAGGTTTTCAAAATATCGATCATGCTTTATCAAAGATGATCACTAAGTGTTTTAGCTTCGCTTTCGTTGAGAATTTTCTCTTTCTAAGATGGTCTGTGAGTTGTTCTGGCCACGTGGCGCGTGATACTTGGTGAAAAGTGACGTCGATTTAATTTTGGAAATTCGTTCAAGCTGGTCTCGGAACTAGGAGGCGTTCCCGACAGAATAATTCCTAGTTTTCGAGAAATTCGGGAAATTCAGCGTGGGTGGGAGGCGTCGCGTCGCGACGCTCTAGTCGAATTAAAGGTCATTCTTCGTCATAATCTCCAAATAGAAAGTTCGATGGCAGCTTATTAAGTCATTCTTGAGAGACACGCGTTAGGGAAGACGGGGTTGCAGCGATTAAAACTCATTCTTGGACCTGAATTTTGCCAACTCTTGGCAGAGAAACATGTGAACGATTAGATGTAATTCGTGCAGTCAAAACAGTGGTTACATTTAGAAACTTTGAGTGCAATCAATCGATAGCCTGGTACGTCGGAAGCTTATAATAAATAACTAACCAGCATTTCCTTCGTTTTTTTTGTATTTTGATTTCTTTCTATTTAAAAATTCGTTTCACTTATCTGGTAATTAGATTGGTGTTTACGCGAATGTTTATGCATTTACGCGAGATTAAATATAGAAAAATGTACGCCGTGTACAGAAATGTAGATCATATAAAGCATAAAATATACATATAGATTGCGCGTGTTTATGCATTTATACTTCTGTAAAAAATACACAGAGTTCGTTAAATATGCAAAAATGTATAAAGTGTACAAAGTATAGTACTTGTTACAAGATTCAGAAAAATAGAAATTTGCATAAATATGTGCAGTCTACTTATACAGATAGAGTTATATATTTAGAATTGTCTGTTTGTCTATCTCTTTAGAATTGTCTAGTTTAATTGAAATACAAATATTAGGCCATCCCATAAGTTCGTGCCGACTTTTGTGTATACATTTCATGTTTTAAAGAAAAACAAGAGAACTTTTATCGAGACGGAATAATGGCCCTACCAGAAAAATAGGAAGAAGTTGTACAACGAGAGGGGGATTACATTTTTTCATGAAACTGAAAGCTATGTAAACAATCTTAACATATATGATCGCTCGAAAAACGGCACGAACTTATGGAATGACCTAATATTTTGCATAAAAATCCAGTCTATCGATAATCGTTTTTGATATACATTCCTTAATATTTGTATCTTCTTTTCTATTATGTATGTAACATCATTTGGTGTTTTATTTTATAATTAACTAATTAAATATGTAATTGAAAATTTACCTGTGACGACGAGGTGACCTGTGGATGATGGGTAACGTGGCTCCTTCCGCTCACCATGTTGTTCTTTTTTTGAAAATTCTCCATGACAGTGTGCATGTCACCGTTTTCCCTTCCCTCCACTGGGAACTCCGACATCTGCAATAATAAAACACGTGGTTAATCATCAACTTTCATTTGCTGGCTCGTATTATTTTCAATGTATTTATTTCATTTTATTTTCGAATTTAAAACAATTAAATATCGTATAACATAATCGTCGCACTAATTTATACTGACTCAAAAATTGTGTCAAAAATCTATTATCTTATGAGTGAATTTAATGACAGAATGTTTGCATAAGTCTGTATATCGTAATTTGTTGTTGTACACAAGTACTACCGTTCACCGTACGGCACACCAAGTACAAATGATCGGACTGTGAAAAGTCGCTGCGACTGGAAATCAGGCGAACAGCTACCACCCACGTGCCCGTTAATTGCACACGACCGATCCACCAGCTGATCCCGGATCTTGAAAATTCGTTGAAAAGTGGTCGACCTTTCTCGCTTCATTAATTGGCTCGCGTTTCGAAAGCATATTGGTATAACGCGTGAAAAGTATTATGGAAACGAATGTTTGTCGCTTCCACTCTGAGAAGATTACTGAAGTCCAATAAACAAGAAGTAAATACGTTCTTTCTTAGATTCGACCTCGATGACGCGACCGAGAAATGCAACTAGAGAAATACACTGCCGTTGTTTCATAGTGATGTTCGAGTGAGGTTAGACTTGGTATTAGAGGAATAAGAGAGGAATAAAAGAGGAATAGGAGGAAAAAAAAAAGAAAAATAATCGAAGTGACACGAAGAAGCTTCGTAAAGCTTTCGATTCCACGTACGGTTTACAAGCACACTTGGACGTTTCTAGGAAAAAGACATGCGAGATATGCGAGTCTCGCAACACGTCTGTTACGTAAATGGAACCTTGTGGTCAACGGAACCGAAGGAAACACGTTCGCATACCGCTCGCGCTTGTGTATCAACACACCAGCATACACGCACGTCGAGTACTCGTTTAAAAAACTGCTACGGCAAAATGTAAACAGAGTGTACTCACGTTTAGTACACGAGTAAACGGAGAGTACACGCGTACTCTATATTGACATGCGATAGTAAGGCGAGACATTAGTTTAGCGTTAATTCAATAATTGTTGTTAGTAACGCACTGATTTGATACTAATTCTATACATTAGCGACACCTAAATTGTACCATGGAATAACATCAGAGTAATCAATGTATATAGAAAAACCTAAAGCTTTCAAAGTGTTTATAAACAGAACGCTATCATATTGTTATATAGTATTAACTACAAGGACTGTATGGTGATATTTATAACAGGTGAAAATTGATAAAGATAGTAGAGAAAATACAAAACATCCATATAAGAAGCATTACTTAATTACATAAATTGTGTACAAATAGTTGTCACATATGAAAATTGGCCAAAATTATTTGGTATAATCAACGAATGATCATTCAATCAGTGATATAAAAAGGTTAAGAGGAGAACGATACGGTATTTAAACGGGCACAGTGGCGCGCGAGTGGCCGAAACACTAACCATTTGACAGTTCAGCGAGGGCACGCACACTTCCTCTTGCAACCTACTCCTCTTTACTATCTCTTCTTCTCCCCGCCATTGCTTCCTTATCGTTTTGAGAACCTCCATCGACATGCACTCGCAGCATCCCGATGCGATTCCCGGATCTGCACGGGCACTGGTGTCACACGGAACGATATTCGTTCAATTTCACGTGTCATCGTTACTCGTGGTTTTTGACTACGCGTGTGATTGTTCTTTCATCCAGACTACGAATTACGCAACGATGACTTTTTGATCAGATCCGTCACTTTCGTAACGGGGAATATTGAACGATGATCGATTTCGATGAATGATTATGCTGGAGAACGTATAAATAAACATAAATATAGATCGCGAGTGCCTTATGAAGATCCTTGTTTCAAAAAAGAAGAGATAAACAGCGAGGTCTTCCGTTCCTTTTCTATGGCTGGAACGAACAATTGTTAGAAAGAGAAAGAGAAACCACGTTAAGTATATTTAATATCTCTAAGGCTCTATGGTACACGCAGTCTATATTTCGTATATCTATGAATGAGTAGAATGTGTACCGGCTGACACTGAGGGCACACACGTAACCGGCTGCCGGATTGATAAGTATCGCGTGACGGTCAGACTCGAACTGAGCGACTGTGTCGCGCTGATGCCGCGAGAGCCGCGATCGTAGCGCCGCCCTCCCCGCCACGGCGACCCCGCGAACTTGCGAATTCCGCATAGCGAACGCGCACGTGAGAAAAGCCTCGAATTAAGAACGAAAACCAGGTCGTACGTCGGGATTCTAGGAAAAAGCAATGAACTAAATTAACGAAGATGTGTTTGACTATTATATAGCACATGAATTAATGAAATAAACGCGTTAAATCTCAGGTAATTGCTATTCGAAGCGTAGAAGGAAGACCCCCCCCCGTAACGTAAACACGCATGTCTGAATCTTATACCGGAACTACTGGTATAGACAAAATGATAAATTTGTAGTCTCATGCAAATTTAATAAATTTACGCCGTATTTTAAGAAATTTAAATGATCTTTTTGTAAAAGATTCATTTCGATTTCAATTACAAATTATTTAGCAATTCTGATGTTAAGCTTTTCGATAATATTGAAATTTAATGAGAGATTTTGGTCACTGTGATAATTTCTATAAAACCTTCGTAGTCTTAAATATTTTATTTCCAATATGGATATTACAAAGTCATTAATAAGAATTCTATCAATAATAAACGTCAATTTTTGAAATTCCTTTATTTCTTACATAAAACAGATGGCACCATTTTATGAATGAACGAAAGAACGAAGAGGATTATGAAGACGTTATCGTATTAGTTATGCTTTTTTTCTTCACCAGAGATAAGAGGCTGGACACTGTACACAATGCGGAGGAGACCGACGAAAGTTTTTCGTCATGCTAGAACGACCGAAGACAAAAAGTGCCGCGTTATTCGGAGAATCGAGTTATCGTTGTCCCAGTTTTACAACCGCCCCCGTTTCAACAAGGGGTAGCGGAGCAATTAATGGGATCGAAAAATCGATCGATTTTATGGTCTGACTTCTACGAATCTCCATGTCAATTGGAACTCAAATTGAAGAATAAAATTCAATTCATGATGTTGCTTGTTTATGTTGAACGTAATAGGCTTCTCAATGTATGAGAACGACGACGTTGACACACGTACAGGCAGCCTCGTAAATAACAATTGTAAAGTATTAGAAGATCAGTCGAGAGCCTTATGACAGTGGAATGGAAAATATAGAAGTAAAATGGCAAACAATCGTAGAAAATAAAGAAAAATGCATCACCGATCGATTGCTAGCGGGATATTTAAATGTGGAAGAACGTACAGAGTGCACATAATGTGCAAAAATATTTAATGCTGCTTGTATTCTGCTCCATTTGATTATATATGTTATAATCTGATAAAATTGTGTCACAAAGAAAAAAGAGATTGAAAACATTACATCATACTCCGGAAAAGCTTTGGACTATATAGCAAGTTAATAAAATTTCTTTTTAGAACAACACTCGTATATCTATCACTATCTATTTTCAGTCTGTCTATAAAACTAACGTGTCTAGAAGCGACTCGTGACAGCCCTCGACTGATTTACGTTTGGAGGGAATGTTGGTTTCCTCTTTCCTATCTACTGTTCTGGGCTCATAGCGAAGCACGTCTGAGAATCTAGGTCAGGATTTTTGTCTATCGTGATACTGAACGAACCACCGAAGGAAGCTGAGAACGTATGCCAGTCGGTATTCGGAGCAAGGGTTATGGCATATGGAACTCTTTCAAGATTTGGACACTTTAGGAAAAAAGACCCGAAGATTGCAATGAAAGTGATTAAAGCTTCCTCTTTTCGAAGATCCATATCGTCGAAATTGAATATAGGAGGAAGAACGAAGATCACGATGCTATCTTTTGTAGAAACGATTTGTATATACAGGATACTTCATCTGACAGACAATTTGTTAACCACTTTGCTGCCATGTAAGAAAAGTCAGCTTCAAACCAAAATTTAACAGTATTAAATACAACAAATGGCCATGTAATAAAACTTTCGCAAATAGTTTCTATTCATGTGTAGTAATTAAGAATGCCACGCACTGCTTGAAATGATATGAATCATCTCATATCCACAATTATGGTATCGCAAAAAATCTTTTTTATTTGACACTTTCAACCGTAAAGCAATTATAATATCGAGCCCAAAAGATGATCAGAGAAAGTTCAGAAAGAAGACGCGAACCAACCATATCAAACGCTGCACAACGAACCTCTTCACCAGCGATATTACCGTCATTACCTCTTAAGCTCAGCAACCAGAGCCCAATCCCGTAAGTCATCTTCGATGCACTGTATAAGGAACGAGCGACGATGAAGAAAGAAGCAAAGGAGAAAAAGTAAGCAGCTGGACGATGGAAAAGAGGGACACAAAGACTGGAATGTGGTCTAACGAGGTGAATGTAAGAAAACTTCAACAACCAGGACGTCGAATGTCGTGGAATTTTGGTGAGAGTATACCGGGTGTCCTCGACATACGTAACAACTGAAAATTCAGTCAACGGATCGAAGATGGGGCAACGATAAAAAGTCAAAGAGGAAAATATAACAGGTGGAACGAAAGGAAAAAAGATAAGGAGAAATATTTTCGAAAAGAAATAGATAAGAAGTTAGATGCGGCGTGCGACTCGCCGCCTTGATAGGTCAGCGACCAACTAATTTCTTTCCAGCTAGTTCGTTAAGAAAAGAAACGATAAATGTCAACCATTGGCGCCATTTGATTTATGGAGCCATAAATGGCGCAATAAACGCTCTGTTACAATTACCACGATCCATTGATCCATTGATCCATTGATTTCCTTTAGCGATTAGATTTTCTTGGCACGATTCGAATAAGTATTGTTGCACGTTGTTGATGATTGTTTGAACGTGTCGTGATTACATAGGTACGTGGGCCCCTAGATAAGAATGAGATCGATAGTGAAAATATTATGTAGGTTGTTCCGATCGATAACTTCGACTTGGCTCGTCTATTATTGTTGGAACAGGTGATAGGATTTTCTTGGATGGTTTTCGAGTGACGCATGTTTCGCTTTGTTTGAATTCGCTTCGTTAGAAGTGTTTTCGTATCACGTAGATAATTGTCTAGATCATTTAAGAATTCCATGTATCATTGAGTGTAGAAAATTAATCGTATTTATTAACAGGCTGCGGGTGTTTACGCAAATTCATATTTTGAAGGAACAGACTTGAAGAGATGGAATTTAAATAGAAATTTGTCTCGCGAAATTTGAAAACCATGTCAACATGTTTCTGAAGAAGAAGTATATTATGAAGTATTTTTGTGTAAGTTTCGAGAACTATACATGACTTTACCACACCGGCGAAAAAGCTGTAGAATGATTATAGAATTTGTGCAAAAATTTTGCGAACGCTATTTACAAATATTTTTCTAATAAATAACAACTTAATAGTTTGTCTGGTTACAAAGAACGCTCTTTTGTACAATTCCACGTGCATCTTCATCAATTGAAATATCTATAAGAAAAACCTTGATGCCCAAAGGCATTTAATCAAACGCATTGATAAAGTTCAATCGAGACAATTAAAAACATTGTCATTTAACAATAACTTGTCTATTTCGCGTGTGGAATGGAGTCTCAAGGTTTCCAGCTGAGTATAACGGAGACAGTTTCTTGGCGCTTCCGTGTGGCTTCGAGCAAGCAAAAGGTTCTATCGCCGAGAGCATTGGCAGACAGCTGTAGGCGTATTGACTCTCGCCAGACACAAAGAGGCGATTCGGAGACGTCGCCTCGTGACACTGTCGTTGTATCGGGAGAATCGTCTGTATACGAACGGGTTGTAAGCTCGTGTTCATAATCCTTGACGAAGACGCCGCTGCGCCGCGCGTTAAAGCCGGATTTCCAACGATACAAAGGCTCCAATTCGAGCCTCGTCCCACTGTGATTCTCTTCATCTTGATCTTATTCATTGTTTATGCTCCTTTTATAATTCGCACAATGTCCCGCGTTTAAGATCTAAATAGGATTTAATTATTTTGCTAATTATTTGGGAAATGTTGGCCGCATTGTATTTTATTTATTATAAGAGAAAACGAGATGTTGCAATTTACGTGTATAAGATTTGTATCTCAGATGGAAAGAATAAAATTTCTATAAACACGTTTGGACTTTGAAAACTTTCATGCAGTTCTTTGTTCTGTTCTTCTGCCAAGACACGTATGGTTTTCAACTTTGTAGCCTACTTTATCTTTGTTCTTTCATTATCTATCTTTCGTTTAATTACGTATAGAGATTCATCGATGATCAAAATGTCAGCAAGATATTTATTGCATGCATATATTTGGTATATAAAAGGATTAATATACAGTACGATATAATGGACAATCGATTGTTTAAATACTTTTTTTTCTGTTTTCTGCAAAATATAACTTTGCCCGAGATATGTACCTTCTATGTACATTTTCAGATTTGTTTGAAACTTTATCAATATAATCGTGATAAATAGAGTTTCGTTACGGTACTAGCGAAATTTCAAAATGTTTCACATAACACGCATAATATATTCATAAAATGTTTCTGCAAGTATACGAATATTCTGATGAGTCAGTGCGTGTCTTCGACATCTTCCACTCGAATAAATCGACACATTTAAATAGAATCTAAAAATTGAATCTTGCATCTGCACAAGTTTCCTAAACTTTGTACTCGTTTATCTAATCATGCGTGTGACGCGAAATGACGCAAATTTCTTCTAATTCCGACGATTTCATTCGCGATCGAGCTATGGAAGGTGTGTACGGCGTGACGCGACACTCTGTTGCCCGCTCAAACAAAGAAGTCCTCTGTGAGTTCCGAAGGAAACACGTTCCTCCGGTTCTACGCGCATAAAGGAGCTCTCTCGCCTAGCCGAGAGCAGGAATTCCTTGACGACTCGTCGTGGCATTGAGACACCAGAGATAAGAAACGGAGGAATTTCGCGCCAAGAAAATCCACCTTACCGACTCCGTGATAACAGGCCACGAATTCTAAAGCAAGTACCAAATCAACTAAAATTCAACGAAGAATCGGAAGAAATATAAAATTGCAGATTTGCATGAAGATATAAATGGCAACAAATTTTTTAAATGGGGAATCGATTATTGGTGATTTTGTTTATCAGATTAGGGTAATCAATTGGTAAAAGAGCTTTCGAATTTTAAGAGAAGGTTAAAATTAAATAAATTTAGGTGTAGGTAGGAAAAATTGGAAGGGGAATTGAAAAAAATATGAAAAACAGAGAGTTTCTAAACAGTGATGAAATAATCGTGAATTTGTAATTAATTAATCGCTGATCTTATTGAGAAATATGGTTTGATAAAATTTACCAGAATTTTAATAAAAGAAATTGCGATTAACGTCACGTATAGAAACTAATGTTCCGTTCCTCATCGAAACAAAGTTCGAATTCATTGGAGATCATGATTTCTCGGATTTAATTAATATTTAATTAATTAATATTAATAAATTTAATTATAAAATTATGAATTTTAAAAAAGGTCAAGCAGCTCTAAGAACTGGGATCTCGAACCTGAAACGTGTTTGAGTTAATGTCAACGAATAGAAAAACATAATTATGTATATTAAATATGAAATCTATAACGAGAAAACCTGTTTAGCCATTGAGACTATATCTAGTTAAAATATTCTTATATTTAATTTTGGATAGAGTGAAAGAAACTATAATCTAAGAAACGGCTAATAATACCACGAATCAAGTTTGTACCGAGAAAAGGTAGGTAATCCTTGTTAATCCTAATTTTTGATGATCGATAATTCTTATCAGCTTTGATATTGTCGAAACTGTACTTATAAATAGCTGGCTGTGATGTAATCAAAGCGTTCAATAGACGTTTATTAGTAAACAATCAAACGATTTCAGTACAACTGATCTAATCTTCTAAAAATATTATCTAAAAATATCATTTAAATTTCAAAGTATCTCCAACAAGATCTTCCGAAGATTACTTGATTTCATTGATCTTTTATTCCACGAGAAATACTACGTTTGCATTTTATTTATTTTCAATAAATTCATTTAAATTGCACAACTTTCGTATTGGATTGACGTAAGAATAATTAAAACGCGAATTGAATTAAATGAATTTCAGCGGAATATATTTAATTTACGATTCGACCAACAGACAAGAGGCACTTCCGATTTGGGAAGCCCAAAGGATCCTTTATGGGACCGGTTTGCAAAACTTTCACGCCAGCCAGAACTTTGAAACAGTCGTTCACGAGCTGGAACAATGAATCTAGAACGGATCAGAGCAAGAAAGAGCACCGTGTAACATTTGACGAGTTGAAAGTGACAAATTGCCGGTTCTAGATGAGAAATTAATCGATGCTGAGGATCTTTTAGGGGCCATTAATTATTTTAAGTAGAAAGAAAGTTGGACGGATTTGGTTTGTAGGCTGTTTGACCTTATTCTTTAACTTCGAAGCATGTAGTTTGTACTGTTTATCTTAACCAAGAATGATGTATCACAAAAAGGATTTATCTTAATTTATATCAAGATGAAACTAAAAGATATTAAAAAAAAAATCCCTGAGAGGTTCAGAAATTAAAAAATCCAATGACCCGAAATTTTCAAATTCGCGAAATTTATATCGTTCTTTCTCATAAAAGTTTTCATAAAATTTACGTCACGAGGAATGGATGAATTATTAGAATACGAATTCTTATCTATATTTTACTGCAAGAAAATCTAATGAATTTAATCTGCAAAAGAATTTCAACAACCGCTTCTCTAGAATTCCTTCTGCCCACTTCACATAAATTAATATTGAGAAATATAATCAACGTTTGAATTCCAACACGCTAAGGATCACATACACAGCATTCAGCATCGTTGTCTTTGGTAATTATAATAACCAACTTCTCGTTCGAGCTGACCACTTTAATAGGAAAAAAAAAAAAAATGATCGGAATAGTCCACGCTTCGTTTCTTCGTTAGACCATAAGCTACACACATAGTGTACGATAGGAGTTGAATGGGCAAAAAGTCAATCGATACGATTAAGACATCGGCAATTGCGCAAAAAAATGGTGCGTTCGACGATTATCGGTGGCGATGCACTTATATCGAGCTTATGGCATTCGGCCAGCGCATTCTGTAGCCTTATATAAGAGAACACAGACACAAGGAACACGATGATTACATGTCATTAGGTAGAGCGCGCGTTGCGGACCGATGCCTCTCGATTTGGCAACTGCTTCAGCATGATTCGAAGGCTGACCAAATTAATTAGTCGCACAAATCGTCGCTTCAAGGTCGCAAGGCCTTACCTGAATCTTAATTGATCGATGTTCCGTCGTAAATTCCTCTAATTTATTTTTGGAAAAATGCTCTTCATTTTTAACGCTAACCTTGCCAGACCCGGTCAAACGACCGGTTTCAAAATTTAATTAAAAATTGTACGTTCGTCAATATCTCTTTTGTTCGTCTAACTTTATGTAAATTCTTATATTAACAAAAATTGAAAAATGGATTAATTAATGGAATTTACATGAAGTCAGACGAACAAAAGGAATAATAAGAAAATTTAAATTAAATTTAGGAACCGATCATTTGACCGGGTCTGGATGGAAATGGAGTGTACTCGACAAGCCAAATACCACCACTCGACACTAACTATCCTTGGACGACGACAGCGCAGTGGTTAGCGTCTTAGGTTACGAACTTTCGGAACCCGGGTTCGAATCCCGGCGACCGGAGTCCGATTTTTCTTCTACGCAACTAAATTAGGAAGAAAAATCAGCAGTACCCCAAGCAGTGGCATCTACGTCCGTATGCAGAACCTATCTCGGTATCTCAGTTCGGCCTCCACACATCTACAGCCCCTTAGCGACAATTACTCTGGACGAGAGAGGTCCAACAACTATCACGGACATATACACCACCTCAGGAGAAATGGAGCTTAAATATAGAGAATAATTGATAAAAAGTTATAATACGTTGAAGGATCTTCTTAATATCTTACGTATATTGAATTTTCTTGATTCTAAAAAATAATTCTTTGACAGATGGATAATGGTAGGTACGATCAGTTGTAAATTTAATTAAGACAGAACGAAGTTGGAGGAAACAGGAACTGGGATGATTCATTAAACATGAATCTGATAAAGCGGATGATAAGTATCGATTACATACAGCAAAGACAAAGATGAATCACGATCGCACAATCGTGTACTGAACAATCAGTAGTTGTTTAGTTAACAGATGCTGATTACAGCGGAAGGAGGAACAACAAGTTGCCTACTCTCTTAGCACTCTTACTACGGTAAATATTCCAATAGTAAATAACTTGGTCTACAAATCGGGAATTCGACGATACCAGATTTCTCTTCTACGTTAAAAAATACCTAATAATTTAACGTAAACACGTTTATTAAAATGAAAGATTAATGCCATAGCCAAACATTTCAAAGTTTCTAAAAAAAGAAAAAAAAAAAAAGAAGACGTTGAAACTATCGAAGCTACCTTTTGCACAGCTCATCCTATCGTCGTTTCTTTCCCTGGTTAAACTCTTCAATTACCTTTAACCATGTACGCCAATTAAATTGCCCGTTTACCTCGTTTAATCGTCGCTCAATCAACAACGTTCTCCGTTGCGTAAGAGATTCGTCGAGTCTCGTTTTATTCGGACAATCACGGATTCGAAGAGAGGGGCACGTGAGTCGAGGCAACGGTTCCAAGAAGCGGCGACACGGTAGCCAAAGAAACGGCACGAGACGAATCGCTACCGAGAAGCGGTCTGTTAACCCGTTTGCGACCGCTTGAACACGATTTGCGTCACCGTGTCGGAATACTGGCGCGGAATGCGCACGGAGAAGAGGCATCCAAGGTACTCGAAGAGGAAGTCTGGTTCTTTCGCGCGTCCCTCGAGAGGACAGCTGAAACGATGTTGGAATAACACTCGAATAGGTTACGTTCGATGGCGTGGTGACGAAACGTGTAATTTTGTACGAACCTTTCAACCGTATTTTAATACGCGTACATTGATTTGTAATTCGGTGAATTGTTGTTATTTATGGAACGATTGGTAACACAGTATCGAAGGAATTTTCGTTTCGTAATAATATTACGTAGAGATCGTTGTATCGCTTCGAGGTAGAGCATTCGGATAAGTAAATCGTCGAACAGAGAGTAACGATTTATGCTATTAAGGTATATCGCGATGAAAACAATGTCTTTATCTTTGATATCTAGAGACGATCGCGAGAGACATTTTTGAAAGTGCTTAGTCAAGTTTGTCTATCTTAATCAACAATGTTTTAAAGCAATGATTCATACGGATTCTCCGTATCCTACTGGTTATTATGTAATCGAGTATTTTGACGTTTATCCAGAATGTTAAGGAACGCCGATATTATAGTACGGTGTGTCATTCCCTCCGTTTCGAAACAAAAGCGTATTCACTTTTTACGTTGAGGAATGAATGAACGAGGCATTGTGGAGGTGAAAGTGGGCGACTGTGAGTAAGACGGTGGATGTTCTGGTATACGGATGCAATCGAGTCGTAGTAAGTTTCGATGGGAAATGCTGGCCGCGTGCGGCTCGAATTCTCAAGAGTGAAAAGAAGAGAGTACACATTTTAGTTTCTATTATCTTAACGTTCGAATGATTGACGGTGAAAGTGCGTGAATAGAGGAGATTCGAGTTTGAATTTCTAATTATAGCCACAGCGTCTTACATCCTTTTACGATTCTCGTGCAATCGATATCATACATAGATTAATCTACGTATAGGATACTTTATAAAAAATGAGTACTTTGCCGTGGTTCAAACAAATAGATATTTTATAATGTACATTACAGTATTTTATAATGTTTCGATACACACGCGTCTGATGGTGAAACACGATACTCGCGACGTTGTAAAATAGAAATCTTCTCAACGTTCCTTCACATCATTTTAGGAGCTGAGATACGCGTATTAAATAGCTACGAAATTTATAAGATAACATAAATCATAATTTCATAAGATACAAATTCATTTCCCCGGTTGCAATTTTATCCAAATACAAGATCAAGAAGATCAAGAAGAAAAGTACAAAAAGAAGATACATCCGAATAGAGATTCCAAAAATCTTGATAAACACAGTTTCACAAATTCCACGCGGTTACTTCATCCACGGCTACGATTTCTCGGCTAATCCGTTCAAACAGCCTCAGTACGATCAATTGCATCGATGCATTCGTCCCAAGATTCCCGCTATTCCTATTTCATTCACCTTCGTGGAAGAAATCGAGGCGGCCGAGCCACCTGTCCCTGCGCGATCGTCGCTTTTGCTATTCCGATCACAGTCGTTCGTACGAGCACGAACCAGAAGTCATCACAACAGTAAACACCGATTAGTCATCTGGCGAACTTAGAAAACCTGACCCCTTCGTTGCAACGTGTATGCAATTCTATATATAAACTTTACAATCTAACCGACACATTCGTAGAATAACCGTACGTTCAACATCGATTCCTAGACAGCGAGTGCAGTTTGATATGCCTAGAATGTATATACGTGTGTACTCGTGTATGACATTGCGTGTGGTTTTAGCGCAATGATGTCACGCCGTTGTAACGGATCGTGACGCGGTGCTTTGATTGCCTGATGGATGGTTACAACCGCGAATCTCGTTTGTGACCGAAACAATGACGCACACGAGACACCGTGACGTTGTGATTAGGCTGTGTGCACATATAGCGCATCATCTTCTTTCGCAGAATTCTCTCGCTTGTTCGTTCATGATCGACGTTGTAAAGTCCAACTCTTTATCGTGGCCGTTATGCTATCCAGATTAGATTTCTCCTCTCCGTTAATAACAGCTTTTTTACAGCTACTTTTTTCTTTTCGTTTCGATCGGCAACGTGCATCGACATGGAGTGCATTTCGAGTGGTGATAAATGAGAGGTGCGAGTGTGAAGGGTGAAGAGATGCTCCGAAGTTGAAGCGAATAGAGATGCGAGATACGTACGTAGATTAGGATGATGGAAATTTTCTTTTCTTTTGGTTCGATCTGTAGCTTGTTTGTTTTCAGATTTGTAACAGGAAACATCGAATGTAGCGATAAGTGAATCGAGATAGGATCGTCAGGATTGGAAGTTTATTGGATTCGGGTTGAGAAGTGGTTGTTCGAGTGATAAAAAGAGTTGAAGCAGGTAAAGGTGCGAATAAGTTTAGGTAGATGAATATTATTTTTATACAATGAAATCGATACCTGTTTAATCGTGTAGATCTTGTAGGGAAAACTGTAGGAAAATCTTATCACGAAGCTATTTCAACGAAGGGTGTTATATTCAACTTTCTCGTTACAATTTTTCAACGATTTTTTAGAGACATCGTCTCGAATGTCTTGCAACGTATCCAAAGGTAAAGAAGATCGTAAAATTTCAATTTGAAAAATTATGTCAGTCTAATGACAAGATTGGATCGTACAGACCTGAATACAGAATAAGATAAATAAGCTTTAAAGTTAATAAACGTCCGGTGACTCACGGACTGCGCACTCTGTACTTCAATTTAAACTAAAACAGAACTATTTCTTCATTGAAACAATAGATGTTAAATCTTTCTCTTTAAGATAAAAAGAAAGAAAAAAAACGTTCTGTATCGTCTCAGTATCCAATTTGTAAACCACAGCTACTCGTCGAGCGCAACGAACAAGCTACGACGAAACGTCATCGTTTTTGAACAAACAACGTAATACATCATTCGCCGTGGCAATGAACGAACGACACAGATCGAAGCCAGCTTCCTTAGAAAAAATCAGAGAGAAGAGAAGGAGAGAGACAAAAAGAAAGAACTGGAAAATCGGTGAGTCAGACGCGACACTCTGCCGAGCGAAGATTAATTTGTAAAATTTTGAATTCTCTCGACACCTACTCAAATAGAGTATGATGTCATTCGACATGTTCGCGCCAAACACTCATTGCGAAAATATGCGTAATTACGCGAACGAGGGAAGTCATGTCACTTATGATCTCGATAACGAGACGACGACGTCGAGATTAATTGCTGCCTCGCTATCTAACTTTCCTTTGACACGTACCATGTTTACTCCACACGTGAATATTATTTATATGCGGTTACATGACGTTGCTTTGTCATAGTTAAAAGGAAAAGATTAGACAGCTAATAACGATAACAATAGGATAATGATAATAGTGTCTGAAGGCATTTGAATGTATTTGAAACGTATGTACGGGACTGAAAATTCTTGCCAATTTTATTTAGTTTATCGGGTACGAAACTCGAAGCAATATGCGATCCAATTTTGTTTATATTATCGATCATCGATATAATGTAATCTTATAGCGGACCATTGCATTTTATTTTCTTCAAGCGATTCTTAAAGCGAAGATATAAACTTACCGATTTGAGAAAAGCACCCCTGCCCTTGTACAGCAAACTGCTGTGAGACCTGCTGCTCCCATGCTTGTGCAGCATGTTAAGTCCCCGGTCGACGCTCATTCATAAATCTATTTTGATTCACTGCCACGCGAAGAAATTTCAACCGATGTTCGATAATTGATCGTTGCACAGCTCCTACTTTTTGTTATTTATCACGATCTATTCATAGAATCTTCAAGGACCACTCGACTTCGACGATAGTTTCGCAGGTCATACAGCTCTTTCCCAACACGATCCAATCGGTCTAGTTATTTTCCCAGTTACGCACTGTATCAAGAAAGCAAACACGACGGAGATATTAAAATTCGCGTGTATTTCTTTTCCTTATAAATTTCAGTTTAAAACGCGCTGAATTTTATTTAGTCGGCGAATGGATTGATCTTTCGCTGTGCAATGAATTTACGGTCGCGAACAAAGTCCGTTATCAACGAGGGAGCAGTTCGTGGGACGCAAATAGAACGCCGAAGCTGGTATCAAAATTAAGCGTGCTCGAGAACGTTGTTTTAACGACTGAAAATTACGGGACAAGATAACGATTTCGTGGTAGGACCAATGCAAACAGATCGATAGAGATCGATTCGCTTTCTACGGTTTTCTGACACGCGACCATCATCCCTCTGTGAAACAGCTGTCCAAATAGAGACGTTGTTTTTCTTGCCATGGAATTCCGATGAAGTTTGAATAAGCGAGGAATGCAGCCGATGAAAGTGTTTTATTTTCAAAGATACGTATGTACTTGAAAAACTATCGAATGTCTACTACGAAGAGGACATTTCCGTTAAACGTTGGATTTGTGCTGGTCAAGGTTCGGATATGTTTGAGAAGAATATATCGAAGAATTAGCTTCTTAAATATAAAAAAGAATTTAGAAAATTTTTACAAGATTTCTCTTTTCGAACGAACAAAGCTATCTCTAAAAAATGTTATAAACTGCGGGCAACTTTAATATGAAAATTCGGCACACATTGTCAAAACGTTTCTAATTCAAAAGATGAAAATCGCTGTAAATTAGCCGCGTCTAAAAAGAAAGGAAAGAAAGATTGTCATAATACGCGTGACTCAAGAAACAGAAAGGCACTTAGAAGTTTTTATCAGCACAGCTTATCAGCGCCGCCGATAATATTCGCTGTAAGAGACGCAGATAAGGAGCGGTTGGATTATTTTCGATACCGTCGGCCAATTTTGGCTGCGTGCATCGATGCTTGGCTCGCGAAGGGAATCGAAACGTCCTGTTTCCGGCCGAGGAAGTCACGCATTCAGCGCGCCATATCGTCTTGTGTTCGCGTGCGCGGCTAGGAATGCACGTGGCTTTTGTTCTAGCCGGTCTCGAGACGCGTCTCTCCTTGCCTTGCATTTCTATGCAGCCGATCATGCGGAAGTAGCTCACGCACGTCACATTACGTAACCGTCGTGACCGAAAACCTGGCTCGATCGAACGTTCACGTGCCTCATGTCGTCCGAAAGAACCTTCGAACTCCATTTTGTAACTTGTAACAAGAATAAGTCGACGAGAAGAGTGGCACTTGGAATTTGAAACGTAGGATTCTTTTCATCGGGTTCCTCTCTTCGATACCACGATAAGCATCGAGAAACAGGATTCTTTAAATTATAAATAAATAAAATAAAATAATTTTCTATCAACTTGATAGAATCGGTGGAAAAGAATTAACCGGAATTGACTGTCTTTAAATAAATCGTTCGTTTCATAGTACAGTTTTTTTGTTTTTAAAACGATACATCTAATAATGACATTTCTACGAGTTTCTTATCTAGTAAGGAATAGTAAATAATTTCTTGTTAATGTTATGCGCTGAATTACGTCCAATTAATTACGCGCGAAAGAAGTGCGTCGCGACAGAATGGTAACACGTTAAGATGTAACAACGGTGTTACGCAAGCCGCCATTTCGGTCACGACACCTCGGCGACAACGAAAGACCAATCCAACACAGAAATTGATTGCATTAGATAAGACGTTCGATCTTCGTCTTCGCGGTACACTCCACCTCCAATTTTCCACGAAATCCTGTTCGTTCACGATATAACGATAACTCGTTCGCTTCGACTCGATCTTCGACGATTTCAATATGTAACTCACTTGCTAAATTATTCGTTTCGATGCAACCTCAAACGAATTGAATTCGATAAAAGAAGCATTCGTTTGGATCATCGCACGAGCTCGACCGTTCGCGGACTGTCGACATCGACGCGTTCGAAACGTACGTATAGCGAAGGCGAAAGGTGATCGAACTAAGTCGTTCGAACAACCATTCACCGGTACACGAATCGGTTTAGGGAACACTGTTGTAAGGAACACTGTATCGATGGTCGGGGCAGATTCGACTGGCATTCGATCGGCTCGAGCCACGACGCGAGACTACCGCTACGCTCGTGCCCCAGTCGCTACAAATACCCCGTTATCAATGGCGGGGCGCGTTATCACGCGGCACGAGAGTTACTGAACCAGCGATATAGACAGGCTCACGAAAGTGTTCGAACACTTGTAGATACCTTTTATGAATATATTACGTGCGATATACGAGACATTTTGGAATCTCGTTGGCGCTCTAATCGATCTAAGAATCAAGAATCAAGTTCGAAAGAATGTTTGTAAATATATTATAAAAATTACAAAATATCCCATATATATCCCATATAAGCAATCGATACAATTTCTTCTCGATATTATGACACGATGTAACATCGATCGTATCTTCAACGTGGCTATTCGACGAGGTATACTAATTTTTTATTAAACGCGCTCGATCAAAACGAATAATCTTGTAGCTTCTATATAGATTTTCAGATTGTTTTGAAATTTGAACGATATACCGATGACAGTCGCGTATTGTCACGGTGCTGATGAAATTTGAAAATATTTTATGTAACACGTACAACGTGGACATAAAAGTTTCCTATGGCAAGTGTTCAAATATTTTGAAGATTAGGCGATCGGAATCAGCTGGTGCCCATCTCGGCCTGATCGAGCAACGAAGAAGTCTTCGAACAGGTGGAGGGGCATCTAATCGTGCGACAGAGAACACCGCTTCCGAGGAATCGATGATTCATCGATGGATCGAGGAGGTGGAGGAGCTTGTTGGTTTGCAGGGAGGGAGTTCGTTCTCCGGAAAGGTAGCCCACGGAGGATGCTTCTTCGGGGAATTTTCTCGAACGACGCCGCGCCCTGAATACTTTAGTAGCAGGAAAAGAATTAGCGAGCTGATAAACTGGGATTTTTCAGAGGAAGTTTGCTGATTTATTGGGAGATTTCTGTGCGCCGTTTTTGGTCGATACGCGCGCGACGCAGGGAAAAACGAAACGAGTCTATTTTTGGTGATTCTTTGAAAAAATCAAACGAAGAGAATTTTAAGAGAATTACTGCCATTTCCTATTCAACCTTAATACGTCCTATTCGCCCACGATCGCTGATGAATAATTAACCACTGCTCTCATCGAACCATCAAAATACGAATTAATTTCTCTTCCACGAATCCATAAAATGCTCCGATATGGATATCAACGAATCTATACCAATTTCGTATTCCAACGTCTACAATTCTACGGGCGTTTTGAAATTGCTAAATTCTCGAATCTTTCAACGCATTTTATAAGACGACATTTCAAAGATTCAACATCTTCGCGTTATACTTTACGCTGTTACTTTCCTTGAACCGCGTCCATCAATGTTTTTCTTATTCTTTTCCTCGTTGTTTTGCGCTTTTTCTAAGAAATCTCGTCGCGTCGATATTAATAAATTGCTATTACTATCACGACTACATGGACGATTCAAGGCCATATCGAGACTTTCGCGAGTTTCAAGCTTCGAATCACGTTCAAGATGATTCGCATCTCCGTAACATCCATAGCCTTGAACTTGAAGAACTTGGAGCGACCATCGCCAATCATTGGTAGACTCGAAAATTGATCGAAACGTGAATGGACATCGACTAATCGGTTCCGTTCAAACGCTCGGCCATTCAACAGGCTAACTCACACGACTGGAGGGACTGAGCGTGGTCGCTGGTTCATTCATTGGGCGATGACGTAATCGCCAAGCGAGTACTATCAGCGTGAATTGAGCGACTGTAGTGCACAAGGGATGCACGATGTGCAACGTTCCCGGCGCGGAATCTAATTGACATACCGCGAAATTCGACGGTCAAACTTATTTATGAATCTTACTCTTACTCGTCTGCTTCCACTTCTTCTTCTTCTTCTGCTTCTTCTTACTTGGCTTGGTTGCTCTTTGAATCTTGCAGTTTCGCGAAATCGTCATGTCGTCCGATTTGTTGGAAACGGTTTGCATGATAATAGTAGCAGATTCTTATTCATATATGTAGCGTAGTTTGGTTAATTTAACGCGTTGGAAATGAAATTCTTATTTAATTTATTTCGCTGGAAATGATTTATCTGGACATTTTTATTTATGTGATCAACGCGCGTAAACAAAGTGTTTAGAAATTCTAATGTCTTGAAATTTGCAATTAAATAGGAGACTAAGAAATGGTAATATTATGTCTTTGTTTAAAAATTATTAAGTCACGCTATTTAGCACGGTTTTTGTCACTGTCGTCATAACACGTCTGTGATAATTATAGTATACCTTAACTACTATTTAAATGAAATAATACGCTATTATTATAATAGCGATGTTTTCACACGTACTTTACACCTCACAGTGGGTATTTCCCATATTAACGGTAAAGTAAAAATTGCCGAATCTCGAGAAACCTTATAAACTGAAAATTACATAAAAAAACATTAACAAACGGTAGAATCCACTCTTACGTGGCGATTACATAGCAGATGATGGTTGTTTGTGTTTACGATGATTCGTACGAATTACGTAAAAAAGAGAACGATCGAATGATATGAGTCATCTCTCTAGATATACGTACATTCTATAGGATAGATTTCATAGTCTTTCGTTGAGATTTCTTGATATTTCAAGCTTTCCTTGGAACAGTCGGATCGCAACGGGTCTGACCTATTTTCACGATCGGAGGAACCTTTAAAACACGACAGAAGCCCTGAACTTGGACTCGAGAAGGACGATTAGGTGTCACGAGTGGCGTAACTCGCGCGGCTGACTCACTTTCGAGTCAAGGATGTCACGACTCTGAGCGTCGTGCTCGTATCCTCATTTAACCCGTTTTCGCTTGTATCTGCTTAAATCAAGAATCACGTTCTATCGAACGAGACTTCAAACATCGTCATCGACACGCTTGTATACCAAAACATCAACGATAAGTTTTTAAATTCCTCGAATGTATCGAATCGGTGATGTATAACCTGTCAAACTACTATCAGTATTAAATACTTGGTTAATGTGATAATCTTTGAATATACTCAAATATTCCAAGTAATCGTATTCAATACATTTGCATTCTCTTTTGATCTAGTCGATAGCGTTCGGTGTGTCGAATTTCCAAGGAGAATCAAAGAATTCTTCGCGTTTAAATCGTCCATATAATCCATACCCAAAGAATGCGAGCAGCTCCATTATATATTGCAAATATATTTCAAATAGCTTTAACTAATTTATTTCTATATCCTGCAAATCTAGTCAATCGCGTCAAAAGCAGCCAATCTGTAAGCGGAACGAATTTTCGTTCAAATTTCTCATACCTAATTATCATCGCTACTCGAACGTAGCCAAATATTCCCTCTAATTCCGGCAACTACTTACTTTCCGAGTGAATAAACGATCGGAACTAGGCAACGTAGTAAACGTGCACGCAACGATAGCAACAAATTTCCCTCTCAAACGAAACGGTAGCGTGATTTGTCAAGAGACGCGCGTTTTGCGGTATTGCAGCAACGAAAGCGTGAAGTTTTCAATCGACCGTGCTACGGGTAATGACGTCGTAAATAACGCGTGCGAGTGAGTGAAGATTAAAAGGCTTAAGATTAGAATATGTTCGGGTTCGATTGGGTCGAATATTTCGCATACGGAGAGAGAGAAACGGAGAAAAAAGAGAGAGAGAGAGAGAGAGAGAGAGAGTGGCAAGTGCGTCGAACCTTGCCAACCGTTCCAAAGATCGCAGCCTTCCTCTATTAGGATGCCAGCCATTCCTTCGAACGCTCTATAAGAGGATACGATGCTTCTTTTTCTGCTTATCGAGCTCGATATGTTCGAAGAATGTTTCTCCCATCGATGTTACGTTGTTAATCTGTGCTTCTTACTTCGCGTAACGTTCGTTCTTTAAACGATAGTTTTATCATGGAAAGTCTTCCGCTTGAAAATAGACTTGAACTTCGTGAAAGAGGAATTTTTAGGAGCACGGAGGATCGGTGAGATCTGGTGGCGGGGTTAGGTGGGTTATTATGGGTTTGCAGATGTGGAATGTTGAGTTGAGATTGATCGACTACTTGGCAGAGGATCACCGGTGTTCCCGATTGAATTATCGTATTATTAGAATGTACATCTATATCTCGTATATCGTATTATTAGAATGTATATCTATCTATATCTTTTACATTGTATTATTAGAATGTACATGTATGTCTCTTGCAATCGTATTTTTAGAAGGTTCTTTTAATAAGTAAGTTTTTAATAACGTTAAGAATTTGTAATAAATTCCCAGTTACTTTTAAACTTTTCGTCTATCAGCGATGGTATGTTTCGTATAAAAATTGAATAGAAGGTTCTTTTGATAAGTAAGTTTTTAATAACGTTAAGAATTTGTAATAAATTCCCAGTTACTTTTACATTTCTAGTCTATCAGCGATGGTATGCTTTGTATAAAAATCGAATATCATATAAAAGTCGGCATACTTGGGCTACATACTTTTAATTATTTAAGACGTAGAAGATTCACAATTAGGATCATCGAGGGCCACTCAAACGGTCAAATTAAACAGCACACGCGTCATCACGGGCTCTATATGTTCCTAGGTGCACGTTGCCCTCGCCGCGTCTAAATCGAGATGCACTTCAATCGAGCAGCCACGGCAACTATACTTAAACTTAACGAACACAACGCAGCTCCATAGCCAATGCTGCTTATTTACGGACTAATTAATTTCAACTTAATTACGAAGATTTTTGTCAAAGGTTCGATCCATTCGCGTAGCTTTCGTTTCGATTTTCTCGATCACTTTGATCGTAGTTACTGCGGAAGATCATTCGTTGGAGAACTTTATATCTGACAGAAGATAGCAAAACTCGATAACTGTTTTATATCGTATCTGAACTTTAATCTTTGACATGATAAGCTCTTGATTTCCGAGATAATGAACCGTCGATTTCATTTTTTAAATAAATGGCCTTCATTTATGAAAACAAATTTAAACAGCAGAGTTGTCCGATCTGCCAGACGATGATCCTAGTCTTCAGTTTCTATTTTCTAAATTGCTAATTTTCGTAACAAACGAGCTCCTGATTTCGATTTTCGTAGCCTTCGAATTCCAAAGTATCGATTTCCGAAATGATACAGCTCCAATTTTCATGGCTTTGGTTGTCAAAAAATTAAAAACGTAGCGTTATAAACAGCTCCAAAAATTACTCTGATAACGAAGGATGACAAAAAGGAAGATACATACGCACGTATCTAAAATACATTTAGAAAGCGACGTCCAAATGAAGTTGGTCGAAACACGGTGTATCACGGAGAATTAGAAAGTCGTGACGTATCTTGGTTTCTCGAAACAGAAGGGACGATAATAAGTTCAAAGAGACGGCGAGAGCAGTGATAAGCCTTTTGCAACTACTGTCTGGTAAGAAAATATCGATAACTATTTAATTTCATTTGCTATCGGTAGACTTTAAAAATTACCTTTAAATCCATAAAATTCACTTATCTTTATATCTTATTTTATATCATCGGTAAATTAGAAAAAAGAAAAGATATTAACACCGAATAATAATTCGCTAATAATTGATTTAGATACAAATAAATAATAAAAACAATAACAAAATTTATACTTCCCCTTAGCGACTAGCAAATGTTAAAAGGAATAAATATAAAACAATTACCATCGAAGAAAATCGAAGCTCAGGTATAGCGTTTACATTTCCTAAAATAATTTTATAGACCGATCATTCGTCGATTCGACCATTTCGATCGAATGAACCGCGTTTTGGTAAATCTCGAACGACGAAGAATCGTCACGAACGTGTTTTCATTCGCGACACGATCCACATCGGTGAAACGAGGGCCGGTCGTTCGTGTCTCATCGAATTCATTCTCACGACATGACAACAGAGAGTCCCGGCTATGATTCACTCCTTTTATCGAGCCATTTAAACGCGTGGTATTCTCCAGCGGCGATAACAGCCGCGAAACGTGAACGGAAACGGGCAACATTTTTATCCTTCGCCGCTATTTATGGTGACTTACGCGGAAATGGATCGTTCGTTTCACCGTCTACTTCCTCCACGCTTAACCAAACAAGCGTCAACCGTGACGTAATATTTCGGTATACAGCGCTTAAGATTCTATGAATCTTCCGTAGTCTTCCAGTGTACGAGAATAGACACTTCCGGATTATTATCGATGTTTTGCAACCTTGACAAAATTATGAACTGATTCAGCGAATTTGATCGAAGTGGCATTCTAAACACGGACGAGCAGGAAATTTGATAAAAAAAGAGCCACAATGTTACGCGAGTTCTCGTACGAGACTTATCTATAGTAGGAAAGTTTCATTCATGAAATTCCAAGGTTTGGACCAACTCTTAATCTGGAAGATCGTGTAATTAGAAACTCCGAGTTCATTGACATCTGATTTTTTTTTTTTTTTTTGTATTATGGGAAGCTGTGAGCGAATAATTGAAAATGTGATAAGAAATATTATACGATTGATATGTTATTACTTCTCGTGTATACTGCGTTTTTAATGGATTAAATAGTTTAAAAAAAGAAGATAGGGCGAACAGATGAGAAGAAAGGGCGAGAGAAACAGCTGGGTTAAATAAAGCTGTATTCTGTTACAAAATACTCGCTGGATATATTAACCGGTTAGCTGTTTCTGACGAGTATACTCGTCGCGAAGAAATATTTCATGTTACCACGAGCACTGTCATAATAAAATTAAAAATCAAAACAGTCAAAGTTTTCAAACAGGCCGCAACAGCTAACTTTTTAATTCCAGCTTAATTGGAATTAGGAAATTTAATTTTTTTTCATTTTCTGATATATAATATCGTCTCCAAATTTCCAGTTATCAAACAACAACAAAAAACAACAACAAAAAAAAAAAAGGAAATATGTTCAGCTTCTCCATCGCATATGTAACCTCGTTTCTATCGTGGAATTTGTTTAAATCCATGTATAAATTGATCGGCCAAACGAAAGATGAGTCTCGCGTTGAAGAATGAAGTTTGGACGAAGAGGGGCAAATTATTGTGGCACAATCCGGATCGGTGAGTCATGAGACGCGTGTCACCGTGTGAGATACGCTGTGAAGAGTAGAGCCACAACTCCGTGGAGGAGATCGGTGATTCACCTTCTGCCGGCGGGCTTATCGCCGCCTCTGAAAATTCATTACGCGAGCGTACCGCGTAATCGGGTCGTGTTCGATCCCACCCATAGAAAACTTAAATCGGGGATACGTTATCGATGAAAAGAAATCGATGACATTAATCACCGTTTATGATTGATAGAGGAGATATGTTCCTTAAAAAAACGTTATCGGTATTGTAATGCGTAATTTAGTACGAGAGAATAATATGGGAAGATGTTGGGAAGCTCTCGAAAATAAGAAGAATGATTCATCGTAGGACAAAGTATTAAATCTTCTCGCAAGATAAAATTCGACGATAGACTGCAAGTTTTATCAATTCCGTTACATAAAGTACACGATTAACGTTCAGTTCTCAAGAAACAATTTTCTTTCGCGAATTCGTTTATTACGAGAAGACGATACGAATAATAGCAAATTCGAAAATAATATTTTTCAATGTAAGTTTTTCTGCTTGTTTCGAATGTCTTGTAACACGGGTGGTATCTGGCGTCTGAGAATATGTTTGTTCAAAAGTAAATAGATACTATTGGTTCTATATGTTTAACGAGTTATTACGTGAGTTACAAGAACGACGCGTAATCTTGTTCCAAGTTCGCAATATCGGCTGAAGCACGATGAAGAAGCTGCGGCAGTTCGTTACGTAACAAGAAGGAACTTTAAAAAAGAATTGCGAGTTCGTTAGAAAAATATCAAAGTGTCGTAACGTGGGAAGTGGAACAACTAGAAAAATAAGAAACTCTCGTTAAAAAGTGGAGAACGTATTGAGATATTTGATATGGCAATATAAATTTCAAGCATAAAATCTCGAATCGAAGAAAACACTGTTTTAAAAAAGCGAAGAGTAAATTGAGATATGCAGTTGGGTATCTGCCACAGCATCCTCCTACCGCGTATCTGTGTGTACAAAATAAATTCGCAAGATTTCAGCGAGTAATTCCAATTCGCCGAGTATTTTTCCGCGTAAGCGCAGCCACGAGCACGCGCAGCATGAACGAATGAGCTGGATGAATGGACGAGGCTGTGAATCATTCGTGGAGGAAGTTCAAGGTCGTACGTTACGATACCGAGCCACGTGCTTCTGTATCGCCTTGTGCGTGTTATCACGAACGCATAATGTGCACGGCCATTCCACGTTTCCTCTTCGTTAAACCACGTTTCTTTCCTTTGAAAAGGTCGACGATCCTTCTGAAGTCTTTCGTTTACAAGGATTCGTCAACTTTCAACGTTCGTTCTCTCGGAAATTTTGTAGCACGTAGTACTTGACACTCGAACATTAAGCAATAATTCCATAAATCGTAATTCCACTAAACTCTAAATAAAACATTTCTATGAATTTCAAAACCACACTCTGATTTAACGATCTTAATGAAACCCTAGATGAAACATGTTTAACGTTATAAAATCGAGCAAATTTGGAAACTGAACACACCTCGGTTCAACGACCCTAATAAACCCTAAGAATAAAACACCCTTGTGCATTCCAGAAGTTTAACATACGACTTAATTTTACGATTTAACGATCTACCTAATAGACTCCAAGTTAGAAAGGATCTTTACGTATTCCGAAACCGTATGCCAACTTAATAAGCCTGATTACGCGTCTCAGCCAGTAATCAAGCAAATTCTTCGAATCTTCGCGAAAATGATTCATCCGTCGTGGCTTGCACAACGACCTGTGCAGATTGTGCAGGCCGTCGATCTGAAAATCGAGGATCCACAAGGGGGAGGCAGGAGCGCAACAAGAAATTCGGCTGAGTCACTCTGTCCGTGGATCGTTTGTGGCATGGAAACGCGAAGAGCGAGTACGCGAGTTCCCATACCGGGCCCCTTGGCGAATGCCGATGAGTCACGAAGGAATTCCAGACGTGCACACGAGAACAGACCCCCTTTCCTTTTTCTCACCTCTGGGTCAGTAGACATTACATGCCAGTCGGTCGGTTTACCACTTTGAACCAACCGATTCCTGGATGACATTTTGCTCGACACGACCTCCAGGCGAGTTACGTTCGTATTAACCCGTGGTTTTATACCTTTTCTTTGTTTATTTTTCGAAAGGAATTTTCTTTCCAGAACGTCGCACATTATTTCCAGTACAATCGTAGAATATAGTAGGTGTTTTGATTGTTGCGCAAAAGTTGAATGGGAGAAGGTTGAATAGGTCTCAACGAAGAGACGTCCGGAGTTGTGTAGAGAAGATTTGGAAATTGTAGACAAAGATGACGTATGGGATACTTTTATATAAATAGTAAGAGACACCATTTTCGATACAATATTTGATTGATAAATTTCAAAATCGTTATGAACAGGACGATTAGGAAATCGTTCGACGAAGAGAGGTTCGGAGGTTTATGGAGAAGATTTGGAAATTGTAGACAAAGAGGACGTATGGAATACTTTAATAAAATACCAGTTCAGAGGCGAGACGTGATATTCCGTCAGAAATAGTAAGAGACACCATTTTCGATACAGTATTTGATTGATAAATTTCAAAATCGTTATGAACAGGACGATTAGGGAATCGTTCGACGAAGAGAGGTTCGGAGGTTTATAGGGAAGATTTGGAAATTGTAGACAAAGAGGACGTATGGAATATTTTAATAAAATACCAGTTCAGAGGCGAGACGTGATATTCAGTCAGAAATAGTAAGAGACACGATTTTGAATGTAATATTCTACTGACATATTTTGGGACTGTTATACGAAGAACAAGCGGGATACGTCTGATAAAGCGACGTTTGATAGTTTGATATTCTCTTCGGTACATTCAGCTTGTTCCCTTTCTTCGCGACTTTAAAGGCTGTCGTTTATTCTGGTCTTGCGAGTGGATGAAAACACGCGAAGAAAAACGTACGCCTCGAACGAGTTTCGCGACGATCGTAACACGTGAGTCAGCGACTGTGAAAGTCGAATGCTCATCTCGTAGCAACCGTAGGTATACCATGACAGGACTAACGATCGATGCACCGTTACAACGACCAGACAACGCGGTGGCATTGCCAACCAATGCCTCCCAGGCCAGCGAAAAATTCCATGGAACTTCCGTTCACGCACGTTCCAGAATTCCTAACAAGCTGAACCCTCTCAGCGAGGCTTCGTTTCTCGGAAGTGAAAGCATATTTTAATAATTTTTTATCTCGTTGAATCATGGAGAATTTTAATGAAAGGGACTGTTGCCTTGTTTAGCAACTATCAGAATGGTTCAAACGATGAGTTTCTAATATTTCGCAGTGGTTTTCTAAATTTAGCGTAGATCGGACGTTACGATATCGCTATTAATTATTGAATCGCGTGTTTGAATTAAAATTCGTCTCTGAAGATTTGAATGACTTTTAATAAATTATACGCGTACATATAGAAATGTTTTTCCCATAAATCTTCCACTTTGATTTCTTCGAGATACGTATTTTGGTTTTACATTTTAGCCGCCAATATTTGCGATATTGTCGGTTCGAAGTAATAGATTTTGCGATATCTCGCATATTATTTTAATTACACCGTAACTTTCCGACATACGAATTTTTATATTCGTTTGCTGATTTGAACCAAATGCAAAACGCGTGTTACATTTGTCGTATTATTCGAGCCACAAAGCAGAAATCGAAAGAAAATTCTAATTCACGCTACAGCTCTAAATATTCTCTTATTTCACAGAAATTCCAAGTTGTCAGCAGTTTCTAATGGTAGCTTCCGAAGAGAGCAACAAGAGGACACGTGTACCTGTTCGTTTCCCTCCGTTCGAACGATTCAAATCGACCGATAACATCTCCGTCTGGCAGGTGAAAACCGCGACGAATGGACATCGAAATGGACTCACCTGAAAAAAAAGAAAGGGAAGATTCACGTTAAGATAGGATTCGAGGTTGAAACGTGGCTGGTGGAAATTACAATGTGTAAGAGAGCGGATGATTTTAATTATAGTGTAACGACCTGCGACGTTTTGCACGCCCACGTTTTTCTGAGCTTTTGTGAAGGCGTGACGCAGACAGCCAGAAAACGACGAAACTAGATTACATCGGCGACGGAAAGTCGCGCCCTTTCTTTTTTCACGACCTTTCAGTCGGCTGGAACGCGTTGACTTACAGCGCTCGATCCGGAGAACCGGAATTCGAGCTTATTTACGAGACACCGGGGCTTCCATCGTGGGTTTTCTTGTTTCGTGAGAGGTTGGAAAAGGAGTGCTGCTTGATAAGGAAAGGTCCAGATTGTTCGCGCCTTGAAAGTGCAGTGTGTTTTGTACGCAGACGGCAGACTTCGTCACTGTGCGAACAGCGTGTTTTGGTCGGAAAGTAAAGATTCTATTGTCTGCGAGGAAATTGAGCGCGATAGAACTCCACTTTTAAAATGAAATTTCGCTTAACTTAATCTTCCGTTAATCGAACATTCGCTGTTTGAATTCGCTTAACCTCTTATTTATTATATGAATTTTGTTTCTCTGTATGACAGAGTTTCACGTGAATTACGCGTAAACGCCACAGCACCGCAATGTGTGACGGATAATTCTGTTCCCTACGCAAGCACATTGGAGTGAAGACTTTGATAACTAAATTATAATTTTTCTTAAAAATACGATGCATATACTTTAATTTTAATAATTTGATTTAATAATTAATAATACAATTTAGTGTGATATGTTTTAAAGCACGGTACGGTACATAGACTCACGATACAATTTTCAAACTCATAGCGCGATAGTGTTTCTCAAATTGCTCTTCGTTTTCTATTTTGAAGCGACATTTTGAGGTTGATGACCCTAAAAAATTACAAGGATACGGATCGGCATGTTAAAAAGAGCATGGTATATTTATATCAACGACCGATACTGGTGTATCAAAGACAAAGACTATATATTCTGTCTGTATATTGTTTTTTTTTTTTTTTTTTTTTTTTTTTTTATTTATTAGAATATTTACAATCAATTCTCGTTGAGAATTTTCAGTAACTTAATTTGGCGTGATACAATGACATGGATTATAATAGCTTTATATTGTTGATTCTAGTAGGACTAAGGATTTAATCTAGTGGGTATTTTCTTTTTAGTCTGCGGATCTGGTCCGTCGTGTCCAGTAGTTGGGTGACTAGTGGGTTGTGGTGGTTGTTGACTCTTGTGTTATATCTGCTTCTGGACTTGTGTATTTCATCTTTGACTGTAGGTATCTTGAGGTCTCGGTGGATTGTTTCGTTGGTAACATACCAGGGTGCATTTAATAGGGATCTTAGCGTTTTCGATTGGAAGCGTTGGAGTATTTCAATGTTGGAGTTACTTGCTGTTCCCCATAGTTGGATTCCGTAGGTCCAGACAGGTTTTATTACGGCCTTGTAGAGGGTTATTTTGTTCTGTATGTTTAGTTTGGAGCGTCGGCCCGTGAGCCAATAGAGTCTGTATATTGTTAACGCTGTTATAAAACGTTGTGAGGGCAAAAACAATGTGAAGCAAGACAAATGAGAAAGATCATTTGGCTCAAACGGTGAGCGTACAAGTCGATAGAGCGAGCCACTATAGTGGCGCATCGTAATATAAGATGACATCCGCGAAAGTCATTATAGTGGCGCGTCGTAATATAAGATGACATCCGCGAAAGCCATTATAGTGGCGCATAGTGCCTAAAATGTTAAAAGAGAGCTTCTATTATGTAAAAGACAAAAGGTTGGTAGTGAGAAAAGTTCGCAAGCTCCTGTTATGCGAAGAAGTCTAATCGCGTAGATTGTTTGTCCTCCGAGTTTAGATACGTTCGGGTAAACGAAGCTGAAAGCATTCTGCTAAGTCTGATTCTATTTAATATTGGATAATGAATATTTTATTCGCAAGGAAGTCGAATATCTAATGCGCGCCTCGAAAATCGAGCGTTACGTGCCTCCTGGCATGAAACCACTTTCCCAAACCTAATTCATAACTTGTTCCTTAGTCACACCTTCCTCGTATCGAATGTGAACTCTAAACTCTACTCGCACAGAAATATAAAGAAAACAATCTATCGAATCCAAACACGCGAAAATCCAAAATTATCCTCTCTTGCAGGAAGCTTTGCGTGCTCCGCAACAAAAGCTTCGAATCAATAAAGAAATTTCAAGGAAAAGTCACTCACCCTCGCGTAACTCAAAGCGTATATTGGTATAAGTAGCATTTCGAAAATTCACGAAACTTCGCGCAAGCGATAACTGATCGAAACTTGTTTCTCTTGAATCTCCGATATTTTCCTAAACCTCGCTCTTCTTTTTCTGAATCTTAATCGTCTAAATTGTTAATCCGTAGCGATCGTAGCTCATAAGTTACATAGCAAATGGCGTAAAAATTCTTGCAAAATGAAACGGTTGGTTTGGGAGGAATCAAGAGATTGTGAAAATTGTTTACAGAACACATTCAAAGAAGAGCGTAACAGAATTCTACAAAAAGAATAAGATGTTTCTCTCTAATCTCGTCTCTAATCAGACATGCGAATAACAGACACTCAAAATATATTAAAATTTCCACGAAAATTGTGTCTGGTTGAAGCTAATCGTTTTTAAAAAATTACGTATCATTTGTAACATATTCGAGTGTAATCGTGCGAGCTTTAAATCTCTGAAATTCTATTCCCAAAGAATTAAGAATCTTCGAACAGCTTCTCATCTCGGCCGTTGCACGATCAACCGAACGAAAACAATCATCGAAGATTGCCAAACAAACTCATCCCCTCGTCCTCCAAACAACTTTCCTTCTTCGAAGCGGTAAGGACACGAAATCGAAGGTTGAAGAGAGTAGAAAGGTGAGGAAGAAAAGAGGGCGAGGTAGAAAGGGTGCGCGTGGGTGTCGCTAATCAGCAACGGCGCCACTCAAGTGGATTATCAACCTGCGAGAGTCTCGAGGCCAACCGAGTTCGCCAAAGGGAGGGGAAAAAAGGAAGAGAGAAGAGAATGTTGGGAAGAGAGAGAGTGAGAAGAAGAAACGAGATCTGTAAACTGCGATGTAAATGACCGCGGTCACGCTCGGTTACGTCAGATGTCGGTGTGAGTACACCTTTACAGCTTACGGAAGGGGCGACGACGTTGCAGCGTAAAACGATAAACAGCCGAGTGGAAAATTGCTCCACCGATTTGCCAGGCTATGAACCATCGGGAAAAACTCACTTTATGAGAAACGTGGTTTTTCTATCGTCAGGAGTAAAGTGGTTTTGAATTAATCGATATTTACAAGAGAGTCGAATCGACTAGTGAAATGAGGCAGAAGGGATGAGTTTGGAGGATTTTTTGGAGAGGACGGAGAAAAACGATTATTGATTCTACGTCTTTTTGGCGAAGACTACGCTGTGGATATTTATGCACTTCAATTTCAATATGCAAAGATGGAGTAGAACGCGTATGGTACGCGAGAATATGCAAAATTTTGAACTAACGCGCGTAGAGGTACTCGTTGAAATATTTAGAGGTTGAAGCAAGTTTTCAAATTCTGTTTCTTTAATAGTATTTATATAGATACGTAGACGAGTTACGGGGTATTGGCGTCTTATTATTATCATTTGTGTCTTTGTACCGAGCGAACGTTTTCTCTGTCTTTTGATTATGGAGATCTTGTATACAATTTAAAAATCGATGGTTGATATCGAAAAGTGATTGGTCTCTGATAAATAAGACGAATAAATTCTATTTATTCGTGGATTAAAAGTTTCTGAAATCTCCATTCATTTTTCTCGGACGTTAAAAATGACAAATCGCTTCGATTAACATTACGTGCTTTTGCACGAGAGAAATCGAGTCAGACACCTCGAGGCATCGATTTATCAGATGCCGACAGGCAAATAGAGCTTTCGATTACTCTTTCCGGCGAGAATGCGTTGAAAAGGGGGGAAAGTTAGCAGCAGCGTTCAAGTGAAACGATAGACTAATGACAGACAGATTTTACGGTGAATTGCTCGTCGATTTTATACCCTTTGATCAAACCAAGCCTCGTGACACGTTAATGCTTTGTGCAATCAACGTTTCTCCGTGTGTTTCATTCCAACAGCTAACTATGTACCGTATGTAGTCCCCTTCTACGCTACTATTTCTTTCTCTGCGATTAAAGCGCAAGGATTTTCCGATTAAAAGGAGAATTTTTATCTTCCACGCACAGCGTACAATTTATTCTTCGTTTATTATTTTCCTCATAGGGCACGCGATCATTATACTGCGATGAATAATATTTGGAAAATTTTGAAAAGCACGCGTTTGATTCCAAAGCCGAGTGGAAAAGATAATCGTTTTGCTGACACGGGATTAATCGACGACGTAATGAATTTTGAAAGCTGTTTCGTCGTAAAAAGTAGAAAAATACGATTTTATCGTATTCCTTTGTTATTCGATCGGAATAATTCAAATATTCCAAAATTCACTCGTTGCTGGATTATCTACGACGTTTCCTACAGAGAATTAATTCTCGAGTAATTAAAAACTCGCAAACGAGACAAATTAGCGCAAGTTTTATTCTCTTCATCGCGTTGACTCTGTCGAAAGATATAATTGCAAACGAGCGTAGAGACTAGCGGCGTTCTCAAGGGAATTTCGACAAGGTCGGCGAAGAACAAATGGCGAAACTGACTCTTTATTAATACATAAAACGTGCAAACGAACGTTTTTACGAGGTAGAACAATTGGGCACGGGAACACGTTGGGTTTCGTAACGGTTTACGAGCCGTTCAATTAGAGATTTCCTCCATAAATTCTCTTGCTTGACAGAAGAACGTTCTCGTTGCTCGAAAAGGCGCCGCGACCGCCAATCGCGTTACACACAAACAGCAGGAAAAAAAAACACGATAGTGTCCTTTGCGGTTAATCGATTCCACCATTATTTCTCTCTATTTCTGTTGGCAATTACGATCTGACCAGCGACTCGCGTTAATCGAGCTCTCGGTATTTTTTACTCTCTGTTTTTTTTTTCTTATTTCTTTGAAGTCTTTAATTCATGATACATTTGTGGCACACGAGCTGAGAGATACGTAACGTGACCTAAATTGCGCTACATACCCAAATTAGTGCACGGGACGAGGAATTAAAAGGCCGAATTTAAGTTTTATACCGCCTTACTGGAGAACGATCCAATTACGAATTTGGATTAGTAAGAGTGAGCGAAGCAATTAGAATTTTGACTTGGTATACTCTTACGTTGTGAAATTTATTGAAATCAGGTTTTCAAAGTTTGTCTATTTTTTTTTTCTTTTTTTTTTTAGAGTATTTCCATACAGTTTCATTATGAATTTGTGGATGTATTTTAAAAACACTTTTCGGATATTTGAATTATTTTAATTACGAATATTTCGTGTCAGCTTTTTGAAGCTCGTCTACTCTTTAAAACATTCTCGAATATTTTAATTGACTTCATTGCGAATATTTCGATCCAGCTTTCTGGGCTTGATGTACATTTTAAAGGATGTTCGAATATTTTGTAATTGCATTTTTCGAATAGAATACATTTTCATTGGATTTTCATTCACTTACATCATCGAACAGCTCGTATCTAGGCTCTGCAATTATGCGAGTTATGCCGCGAATGCGTTACAGAATCAAGGAATGTTAGTAACGCTACGACGCTCTTAATTACCTTCTGCTTTACCGCAAAACCATATACTACAATCTATAAATTTGCAATGGTTCGCCAAGTCGAGAGTATTCTAAAAAAAGATCACAGAAAAGACACGGACATCTGACCTCGAAGATATCGGGTTATTAAAAAGAATTCTAACGAGAAGTCTACTTCGATGATTTTACAAATATTCACATTGATAGAACGAAGGAAACAGGACGAGAATCGTACGAAAACTTTGCGCAAAATACCAAACGTTTGTATTCAACCAACGTAAAGTCGTAAAAATCTAAATATCAACAGTTATTCAAAAGCGTTAATGTCATTTAGTTATCTGTAAATTTATTATTCGAAAAATTCTAACAAAAAGCTAATCGAAATCAACTCTACGAGCATCCAAAGTGATAAAACAAAGCAAAACAGGAATATTACATAAAAAATCGTTCAATAATAATAACTCCAGCCGACGTTATTCAAATCTCTGTATAAACAGAAGATTGATGAGATAATCGAAAAAGTAGTAACATAAAGGAACATAAAGGTAATAATCGTGTAAAGGTCGAGGTTAATAGATATACGTTCAACGATGTCGACAGTCAGAAGAAAAAAAAACGGATAATTAGGCGTCTGAGTTTAGTGAGATGCTAATAAACCGATTAACGAGCGGATACGAGACCGTTCCTAGTTGTTACAAAGTAAGATGCAAACGTCGTGATAAACGAATCTTCCATTTGCCAAGGAAACCGACGTTAATTGCCTTCCCGTATTAATTGCCTCTAAGTAGGACAATTTTGCGGAACGATCCCCTCTCGAACGTGGAAAAACCACGTTATCTACCGAGTCGCATCGAGCAACTAATAACATCTGATAAAAAACTGTTTAGAAATTTTAATCCCCCCCGGTTAATTGCGTATTTTTCAAAGGAAATGATACTTAATTGGGGGTAGATCGAGCGAAGTTCTCGATAATACTTAGTTTTGGAACTCGAGTGTTTTTTTTTTCTTTTCGGTTCGAGGTGTCGAAAATTTTTATACAGCTGAATTATACAGAATTTTAGAATTAGAATTTAAAAGGGTCGTATAATAAATATTCATAGCAATTCCACGGCCGTAAGTAACTTTCCGATAAAATAAAATTCTAGTATCGAGTAGTTTTTTGATTTTATAGCTGAACACTGAACATCCCGTAGAATAAAGTACGCTCATGTTATGATATTCATTCAGGTCTATTTTCCCCTCAACACTATCCCTAACATTACTTTAATAGACGCTATAAGGAAAAGAATGTCGATGTATACTCGTTATTACTCTTATCAGCAGCAATATCCTAACTAAATTACACTGAAGTTGTACTTCTACCACTCGTTGTTTAGATTCGCATCAACAAACTCGAATAAGCCGAAGTTTCCTGTAGGCAAAAATATGCCTATACCACTCGTTGCTGACTTCGGTTACTGCTAAAATTATTCCTGGAATTTCCACAAAGTATCAAATCACACGCAAGATTGCATTCATTTCGTCCATCTTTCATCCCCAATTATCTTCTCTATTTCCAATTACGGTGCATCGTAAAGAAAGAATAAAATATTCGCTACCTTTTACTTAAAGAGAACGTAATCTGCACTTTCATCTATCAAATGCATCGTCTCGTTACTTGCGAAGGCATTGGCCGACACACGTGCACCCTCCGACACCGTAATCTCAGACGCGTGATTCGCCATTGTCTCGCAGACGTGCAATCTTACAATTAGCGGCGGACGATGTGTCAACATCGTGGCATTTTCGCTTCTGCTTGCAGTCTGCATGACATTTCTGCGACAACAGAAATACGATTCTCTCCACGGGGGGACAGAGTCGTGCGAGAATTTTGCTGCCTTTGTCGCCGCCACGTTCGCCGCGACAAATGCAACTCGGATCAGCTGGCGGAGATACTCTGAAGTTTCGAAAAAAAAGAGAGCAGCAGAAACACACACACAGATGGCTTCCTTCTTATTTTTAAGTTATAGAATTTTCAGAGAATTGGGATAATAAAAATTGTTTGATAACAGAATGCAACATGGGAGATGCAGTCGTTACGTTTTCGAAGAGGCGAAATTTGCGAGAATTCGAGGGACAGAAGCTTTTATTTTCATTTGTAGACATTTTTATGGAATCTGGATCGTATAAATTTTTTGATGAGAAGACGAAATCAGAGAGGCGATCGTTACGCTATGGAAGAAAAAGTGAAGTTGAAGTAAATTGGCGAAAATTTATGGGAACTTAGGGACGTATTTATGTACGACGTAAAGTGGTCGTATCTTTTTTGCTTGCTCTTGCACCGACTTGTTTAGTAAGCTGTGCGTGGCTTTGAAAGGGAAGAAGGTGCACGTGTTGTGAGACGTCAATTCAGAAACCAAAGAAAGTGCAGTGTTTTGAGTTGCAAGATAATAATGAAAACGTAGCACCTACTACGTTATTTTTAACCGTCTAAGCACGTAGGTAGCGCTTTGTGGCGTATACATATGTGAAAACATATTTGCACACGCTTTGGCCTCGATGGGAACAAGAGTGAAATTCACGTTGATCTAAAAAATCGAACATGAAATTTTCATTTCAGATTAATCAAGTTTCTCTAGAACGAATAACTTGCTTTCGGAAAGCAACGCATTCGCTTTAATACATCGTTTGCATCGTCATTTGCAATTTTTAAAAATAATTCTGACTGCGGGATCATCGTTTAAATCCATCAGCTGAAAGTCAACGAACGATAAGACATTTTCTTAAGCTTTACTTTCTTTTTAAACTTCCATTCCATAGAAATATTTATCTGAGAAGTTCAAAGTCGACGAACGATCGTTTTATCGAAGAAAAAGTATAATTTAAAAAGAATCGCGTTATCCAAATATTACATTTATCCATTCCCAATCACGTAACATCACTCGCAATTGCATAATCCCATCTCAAATATCCTACACTTTGAACGAAGCTCACTGCGAAGGATTATACCAACCAATAAGCTGACAAATAAGCCCGCAACAATTCGTATCTCCGATTCCTCTTCATCCTCTCAAATATCCACAAATGCTCTTTTATTTTTCCTTTATTTTTAGACAATAGTGTCATAGTTGAAGCTATATATTTTCAAATTTACATAATCACTCGCCCAACGTCAGAGACGAGAATAAATCGAGACGCAGTGTTATGCGTGCGATATAACCGATCGATATAAAATTAATCGCCGATTTAAAAGAACCAAACGATCGCGAAGATGTTCGAAATTTCTCATGCGCACACGGTACGTATAACGTGCAACGATATTTAAGATATTCTAGACAGTACGCTTGTTACAATGTCTGGCAAACGAAACAAAGTTCTCTATAAATTCCATTTACTTAGTTACGCTCATAAATACATAAAAATGCATAAAAGTTGGCAATCTGGTGATATACATAGCCGACAAGGATCGCACGTGGTTTTCAATATATTCTTAGATCACGGATAAACGACTCGGTTTGACGATTCCACACGAGACTTCGAGACGCTGCAAAGTGGATTAATGGGATCACCAGCCGTGTAAATAATTCTTTCATTCCTGCCGATTCATTCATCTACGAGCCGGTCGCTTCTTTCTCTCGTCCGTTTGCTCGTAATTACCGCTACGCCACGTTTCTTTCTCTTTCTGTCTCACTCGAGAGTGTCTCTCGGTGGCCAGATTAAACGCATCCGGTTCATCGTTTCACGCGCATGCCGCTTTTGTGAAAGCGTCGAGACGCGTACGTATACTATACACGACGTTCCACGAATTGCTGTTAGCTTCGCCGGAATATTATATGTACGCGCAAGGCGGTGCTCTTCCGGGCGTTGAACGCCAAACCGGAAGTAACTGCGCCCGACAACCGTGTTCCTCTGGCGCTTCTTGTTACGCGGACTATACTTCATTACGGAAACGGGAAGCGTAAGTCGTTGTGGCGACTCTTTCGTGTGTTCGTTTCCTTCGGAATTTCATTCATAGCTCTGGCCTGTGAGGTTTATATGTACGGCGTTCAAGTGTATGATGTGGAGGATTGTTGGTCGTGTGGTTTAAATGACGAGATAACTCGATGTTGAAAGCGCAGAATACATTTTTAAATAATTGATAAATACAGAGAAAGTTCGCTAAGACCCTCGGTACTAACTGATTCGCTAAAGACTGTGCATTGACCGTGCCGCTACAATGGTATATTAACGAAGGTGTAGGGAATAGATCGGAGTTTTTCAGGTTTAGTTTGAACAGTATACGATAGCTTACGAAAGTGTTGGAATATTTGTAACGTATCGCGTATAGCCTCTCATCAAGCAGTCGGGAATTTCATAAAATCTGATATCAAATTTCTTCTTGGGATAGCTTATTCAAGATATCTCTTTGCAACCTCAGATTTCACAATGTCTCGAAACTTCCTCAAGGAAACCTTGATCCACGGGAAGTTGTTATTAATAAACTTTTTCTCAGGGTAATTACCAAAACTATAGATTACCATTGTCTGCAAATTTTAGCCTTGATCTTTGCTGTATGCCCGAATCACCATGAAACAAATAATATACCGGTATTACTAAACCTAGAATCGGCGATGAAAGAAGTTTCAAAAGTTGCTAATGCTCGAGAGTTTCTCATACGAAGGGAGCTATGGTTTACGGTTCAGGAGCATCCCTGCTCTCCTAACTCTCGGCAATTTAGTAGCAGTTACACTTAACGAGCAACGCCTGTTGCTTGATTGTCTCAACGAGGCGGCTCCTCCACCCTTTTTCCGTGTTCACCTCGAAAGAAGCAGACGAAGAAACGGTCGTTGGAACGGAAAAAGAAAACCGGCCGATGGTACAAGCGAGCGAGAGGATCCTCGTGGAGAACGAGGAAGAGAAAGAGAAGAGGGAAGGACGAGAGAGGAAGAAAGAGAGAGCGAGCCGCCCACAGACAGCGGATGCTGGGTCGACAGGGTCACCTCTCCGACAAAATGAATCTTTTATGCCCTCGCGCGCGTGCGCGCCTTTACGACGCGTCCTCGAGAACGAGCCGCTCTCTCTCTTACGGTTTCGTTTCGCGACTGGACCGCACGGTAAACGATTGACCCGTTCAGCTCGTTGCTTTCGCGCCAGAGTGCATAAAATCTGTATTTTCACCGAAGACATTCCGTATCTAACGTAAGAGCCACGGCGTGTTTCTCTTTGTAATAATTTCCTCCTACGACAATTAGAAAAGATATTCATCGACACGTTGATCGTGGCGGTGGTCATCGGTGAGACGCGTTTAAAAATCTTCCCAAATTATTTTGGGACGACTAATATCACATAGGATGAATTTCACGAACTAAGATAATTTTAAAACAATTTTCAGAAAAAGCTAACGCAAATACGATACAGTATTTTGCGAGGATTAAATTGTTATTTAAGGAAAAGAATGTTGGTTATTAGTAATTTGGTTTGTAGTTTGATTTATCCTACGTTCGTATAATTTTTGGGACGAAAGGAAAATGTGAAAGGCAAAGGCATCCTCCTCTGGGAGGAGGACATTGATATTAATACCGCTTTAACGATCACGTAGCATCCGTTTAATGAACGCGATCGTCGCGTGCCACGAGCCACCCTGTTATTCAATTTAATACGGCACCGTCGGCTTTCGATCCCGCCACTCACAAGCAACGTTTCGTGTTGCGTATAACAAAATTATGCCCGTGTCAAACGACCATTTGCCGACTACATCTTCCGTTTTCATTTCTTCGTTTTTCTTTATATTTTTCATCTACGATCGTATTCAACTTGACAGGATATCGTAATTGGAAAGACACGAACGATGCTGTCGAAAATCGCGAGATAAATATAAGAATTATTTTGCCATCGCGCTTCTGAGATTAACAAACTATCAACTATCGCACGCTACCATTTTTCCAAAATCTTTTCGCAAGGGATCGCATATTTTTCACGGAACGTTTTTAAAACGAGCCTTCTCCCATTAACGCGAGATTGCTCGCGCCAAAGACAAATTACCACGTGCGAAAACCACGAACGAGCCATCCGACACTCCCAATAAAAGCGAATCGCGAACGAGGGAGACTAACGAGCAGCAAGAGAAGAATATTTCGTACGAATGTTTTCCTGCCACGCGGGAAACGTTGCTAAATTTAAACGGGACCTAAATTCAACGTGTTTAAAACGAGACAACGTCGAATGCAACGGCCAGCTTCTTGTCGACGTCAGAAAAATTGGACGCTGTCAGGACACGTGTTTCGCGAGGCCATTTTGATCTCTTCATAACTTCCCTACCTTTAAACTTACAAATGCGTCCTACCAAACACGGTTTCCAACCTTTCTTTTCGCTATAGAAATATCTCATTTCGCGCATTGCTTCTATTCAGAAAAATTCTAACTAAATACGTAGACCGTGGACGATCGTATTTCGTAACAATTGTTGCGAATTCTCAACTAAGTAGCGATCTGTCAGGTTGCAACTGATCGTTCGATATAGCCAACCTTGAACAAGATTAACGCTCAAGGTGGAGGTAAATTAAAGCTGTCGAGTAGTAGTGTGTTTAGGTTGTGTATTTGCAAGTTAAGATACAGAAGATGGTGTAGTATAACACGAAGAGTCTGACGCTCTGATGAAGACTGTTGTAAGATTCTGTTACTGCTGTTTCAAGAAGCTTCGTCTGGTTCTTATATAATAATTTTCCATCCACAGGATTTCAGTGGCTTGCGGGCTTTACACCTGACCTATCGGGTACTTAGGGTGTTTATTAGCCTCTTAATGAGCTCCGTATCGTAAGATTTATAACTTAGGAAATAGAAAATTCGAAGTTTCCCAAGAAAGATAGTGCTGTGCGAGTCATAAGCGGTCAGCCACTCCAAATCTCGAACAGCAATTATCTAATGTATTCTATTCGAAAAAGTGACGAGTTTAACGACTGTTTTCTCAGGTGATCCTAATTTAGCGAATCTAAAACTACTAAATTAGCGAACCTACAGGTACAACATAAATTGGCCTTGTTCGCTGATACGTCGAGTTCCGATCTTTAAGCTCTTCCTCTGTATCACAAACATACACTTTTAACGAAAAATTAGCGTACAGTATGAATACTGATCTTAAGCATGCAATTAGCTGTGAAGATGATTTAACATATCGTTGCTTGTTAATACAGCGAATGACTATTCAAACACTCTGATGATCTTTGCGAAACGTATGCTTAATAATAATAATTAATATCTTAGAAACATTATGCACATGTTCAGACGCTTTAAACGTATCTAGCTGGCGATCGTTGGAATACTTTCGCGAGCCACTGCGTACAATAAAAATACCTCGTTGCGTATGTACGAAGTTGTTAGGTTATCGAACCGTTGTAAAAAATGAGTCTGACTGGGAAAATAGTCAGACTGGGAAAATGACAGCTACCGATGATACTAGACCAGAGCTAGATCACGCAGAGGAACCTTTTTTTGGGTAAACGGATCGAGCGGCTCTGGGTTTAACAAACTCGGTCTGGTTTCAAGTTACGTAAGCCATCAGGGATCCGCGAATCGCCGGAAAAGATTACCAGACGTAGTCGGTTGAAATAACTTTGGCGATCGGCCAGCGAAAAAAATATCGGCTCGACGATTGTTGTGCGCGTGTCCGTTTGCACGTTTCGACGGCGCGACGTTACCTCGCGACGAAACACGGTCACGTTCACGGTCGTGCGTGCCCAATGAATACGTCGGGATTCATAAATTTCTACGAGACAGTCGTGAATCTCCTAACGTTTGATTCCCCTGACCGGTATAACATAGGAAAAAATACAAATCGTTGCGTTGTTTAGAACGATGTTAAAGTTAGTTCAGCAAAGTAATAAAATAGCAAGCTTCCTGTAAAGAAACTGGGTCAGTCGGGGGTGCAAGCGTTTTAGCCTTGAGACTCTTCTCTGCGAATTTTTCTTTGTATCAAATAACGTTAGAAATATTCGACGTAAGGAACGAGTACGTACAAGATCGCAGAGATATCGATAAGTATCCTTTCTCCTTTTTCTCTTCTCGAAATTTGTATTTTTAATAAAAGCGTAAATTTTGTCGGGTGAAGGAGGATATTCTTCGTTACCGAATATCTGAGGTACTCTGATATGATACGACACGACTGGAATTTCATTTGCGAAATTCTCACGTCATGCTAATTGTAAGTATCTATATATTCGCGTGAATATAAAGACGATCACGTTGGAATGTTAGCTTGGTGGTTCTATCGTTAATTAATCGGAACACCAACTCGCATAAGGAGTTCCACTATAAAAGATCCCAAAGGAAGTTGGTAAAGTCGAATTCTAAACAGTCTGAAGAATCCTATTATTACGTGTTTACGTACATTGAACCTGAAAGGATCTTAACCTACTGCGCGTTTCCATAATCGTATTCCGAGAAACCTTTGACGTAGCGCTAACATAGAGAAGCTATGACGTAGCGGCACACGTTTTCACGAACCAAGCCTAGCAAACCTCCGACATACCGCTGTCGATACTATTTTCACTAGCCAGCCGTAGAAAGCTTCTGACGTACGACCACGTCCGGCCGGACCAAACCATCTTCTATACAAACTCAATTTCTTTTTCCAATTCGAATAAGTTCTCCTAATTGAAGTTTCTTGTCGTGGACAAAATTGTCGTTGTATCGAAATACGAAACATAGCCTGTAGCCTATTTTTGGGAAGCTTATTGCTTTCGCCTACAAATTCGTAGGAATTTTTCTCTTATTAATTTTCAACGAGATTCACGTCAGACTCGATAAATGAGAGAATGGTATACTGTGAATGCCGAATCGTTGTACGCTATATAAAAGTTTCGTACGCTATGTCAGAATTTCACGTGACGATATTACGTATATGATCCTGTTATCGAAAGGTAAATGAGTATTAACGAAAAACAATTTTAACGCGACCATAAGTCGGCAGGCGTTTCTCCAGCGAACAACCCAACCGGTAAAACCGTTAATCCAATGAGCAGGCCAACCAACTGATCGCGAGGATCAGGGACACCGCGTTTATCGCTAAATCGAGGAAATACCGTAGAAACGGCCGACTACGCTCGAACACCGTTCTCCAAGAATCCGCGATTAGGGTACAGGGTTGGTTAAACGACTATTCATCTTATGTGTTTACTACACAGTAGAGTTCGATTTACGCGAATCTCTCGACAAACAGTGTGTGTAACCGGAGATGGGTGATTCACGATTTTTCATTCAAGTAATTACGTTTAGATCGGTGGATTAGCGTTAATATTACAATTTGTTTCGAGTAAATAAAATTCTACTGTACTTTGACGCTGCAAATGCGAAACCATCGAAAACGACTGGTGTCTGATCTTCTACTTTAGCGATTAATAAAAGCATGCGTGATTGGTGATTATTATAATAACAGAATATGTACGATCAATTTTCGGTGGTAGTCAGTGACAAAATATTTTTGTGAACGAATTTTGACGATGGAATACGGTGAATTTCTGTGATAGACGATACAGTGGATCTTAGTCAGAGAATATAGAAAATTTGAGTAAAATGTTTGGAGTTGACATAAATGTAATTTACGCGAACCGAACTTTATCGTTGTCGTATAGTAGTGGAACTTCAAAAGCATAAAGATTGTATCGTGAAGTATTGCCACAGAGAAATTGGTGCGATATTCGAATTTTATTGCAATTGTCTATAGTTTGATCTTAACGTACTAACATCTGCTGTCTCCGTTGCAAAAATTCTGCGACGTAAATTGGAATACCGAGGACAGCGAACATGTACAAATCCGAAGAAGACAAAATTTCGTATTACCTTGGTATGCAGGCCCGAGAAGAAAGTGCGTCGCGGCGCGGAGTACGACGACATGTTGATCTTGTTGACGACCATTGTCATGGCAGCACGAAAGCGTGTTCCTTCGTTCGATCGATTTCTTTCGTTATCTCGGCTTTCAATTGGCACGCAACTCCTCGTTCCGTGCCAGCGTCGATGGTCTCTCACTCATTCGAACAGTCCACGCGTCTGTGTGTGTCCATATGTACCAACCAACAACCCCGAATAATCACTATCTTCTTTCTCTCACATAATCGAATAACATAAACGAGCTCTAAAAACGCGTTTTATCCAACGTGCTTCTCTCTCTCATCTTTCCATTATTCTTAACTGAAATATCCAAATAAAATTCACTTTTATATAGAGAGAACGTAAGCCCGTATCCAACAAGTACCCTATCTTTCATAAGAATTAAATACTTTTCTGCCACTGGATACACGGGAATACGATTCAAAACATGAACTACTTTGAGAACAGCGCAATGTAAGAGACACGAAATATCGTAGAGAAGCAAAAACCCAAAGTGAGAACACAACCGAGATGAAGTTCGCGCGGTACTGACGGCGGCGCGCGGCGCAGCGCGGTATATAGTCTCCCCACCACTCGGTCGCGCGACCAATCGGAATGCGGTCCGGGCGCGCGCCAACTCGGCGGGTAGATACGAATAGTGGTGGCGTATCTGGATGTGCGGCAGTCTCGCCGTGACCTTCGAACTTGGAGGGCTGTGTCTAGCGCGATGCAAAACAGCCATGAGAAGGGATAGAGTGCCGATCATTGGAGGCTGTTGGATGGAAACGATATGAGAAGAGTAGTGGTAGGGCAAGAAGGCTGGAATATACTCGAACTACAAGTTCGAACGACCAGTGACTGTTTCCATGGATCCCTGCGTGTCGCAGATTTTGGATTAAAAGCTATTTTTTTAGGGGTGTCGACCATATCTAAGTTGGCACAGTGGTAGAAGAATCATTGAAATTTTGTTGATGTCGCTATGAAAAAAGGTCTCGCGTCGATCGAATAATATTTCGATTCATTTCGCGTTCGCACGCGATATCGTGTACGAAGATTACGATAAAAGCGCGATAAATGTACGTTTATTGATCTTGTGATAATAATGTCATTCTAAGATGAAACAAAATTTGTAATCTTAATATGCCGTGATTGAAAATGAAAATAATCTGATAGGTTGGAAGAATGTCTTTTAAAAATAGCTGAAGATAAGTTGACAATGTTTTACAGAGGCCAAGGGCATGATTATTAACGTCGTTACGCCAATTTAACGTGATTAATATTAGCGTGGATAACTAATGCCACTAACATTTTCCAACTGTTCAAAAAAGTAGGAAAAACACATATCCAATCTAAAAATCAAATGGACAGACAGCTTCAACGTGGAATTGCTTAACAATATATCGAATTTTAAATTTGTTTCTACGCAAAAGTCAGGAAATGTGACTTATCGTGTTTTTCACCTGTGGCAATCTTTTAATACGCCAATCGTTTCTTTCTTTTAATTTCATTGCTCATATAATACGATGATCAAAGTATCGTCAGAATTCGCTAATATCATCAAAAAGATTTTTTATTAACCGAAAGTTTTTTTACAAGAAGGAAATGTTAATTAAACGATTCGTTCATGTACTTTGCATTTGAACGCGATATTGTATAATTGAAGCGTGCGTTTCGAATCAAGTTTTCGGGCAAGTTTTTCTTATTCAAATTTTTCTTTCTTTTTTAAAGCACGGAACGTGCTAATTCCTTTAGAACCAAGATTCAGTCCTTGTTCTTTGTGCGAATTCAAATAAAACGAGTATCTTAAACAGTTTCAATATTTGATTTTGAGTGGCTCGCGGGCCGGTTTCTACGTCAGCGTGGGTTTTGGCACATCTCGCGAATCCTTCGTGGCGGATGCATAAATTCGGCTGTATTACCGCACACAGGGTAATAAATACGCTGCACGTTTCGACTCCAACGTTTCTGCTATATTTTATTTAAAAGCGTGTCATTATTTCGTCGCGTTACATCACTTTAAAACTGACACAAAGTTGTTAACACATTTTCATAGGATGCTTTAGATTAATTCGCTTCCTTCTATCAATAATTATTACAAATTATTAATAAATATGCGAACATCGATAAAACGAAATATTCAACTTCGATCCTATAAAAATTCTCAGACGGATAATTCTATCCTCTCGACATTCCATTAAAATTGAAGATAAATCACAAAGTACGCCTAGTTCTCGTTGCATCAAGCTAATGACAGAATAATGTGTTTGTACACGGAAATGTTCAAAAGCCGGAAGCCTCGATGACTAGGAGAAGGACAGGTTCGTCGTTCGAAAGTTACGATTTCTAACTCTAAAAATTTACATGGAAACTACCAGGTCGACGACGAATAGAGCGGAAAAAATACACTTCGCCCATGAATACTTCCATCTCGTTACGGATCACGTAATTGATAGCCGTGCGTCACAGGCCGCGAAGTAGAACCGTCACCTTGCCAACAGCGATTCTGGCTGTTGATTCTCCTCGATGATTAGCCGCGACTTCCACCGGGTACCAGGTCTGTAATTTTCTGTGGCAACTTGTGCACGCGGTATGCAAACGAATGCCACCGCCTGGGAACTCGAGAATCTTCGCATCTCTCCAAGCCCTGCAACGTTTTCTATTTGCAACTATGAATGCTCGATACACTCGGTTACAATGTTCAGTATCAAAGATTGCAAACGACTTTCGACGCAGAAAAGTCTAAGAATGACACAATACTGTAATTATCGATGATCGAAGTATGAAATTTATAGCAAAGATACGAAAGTTTCAAATATCTGGAAGAACCGGAAAATCAAACGTTTGGAAGAAAAAGTTGCTCGTTGGCAAAGGTTCGACGAATCCTTCGCGAAAAGGGCGCCATCAGGTCGGAAAAATCTCGACTTCTGACATTGGCGCGGAACAGCTGCCCCGGTGTAGCTGTGAAGTGGGAATGCTTAAAGGGGTCAAGAACCGACGATGACGAAAACCACGATTGTCACTTTCTTGGTAAAAATCCGGAAAGAAATAAACCAGGAAAAATATGGAAAACGGAGCAACTAGGATTCTGTAGAAACGTGAATCGAAATCTTAAATTTAGATTATGCGGTATCGTGGCGATAACGTAGACAAACGCGTAATTTAATCGCCATTTGCGATAGTATCAAGCATTTCTTACCATTTTTGAAGAAATTTGTCACATTTTTAAATTACACAAGAAGTAAAAGAATGTGTTGAATTTCATTTTTTACTTTTATGCGATTATCAAACGTGTCGTTTTATCGTGATCGCGACGTTATCGAAAATGTATCACCATTTCTAAGAAATATGTAAAATATGTATTTAATGTTTCAAGTTAGCGAGTAAAGCAGACGATAAACATTTAGCGGAATGTTTAATAATAAACTGGAAGAACGAGTATCGAAGCTGTTTGTTTCTGGGGAACGTGGTCGAGGAACACGTCGCCTTAGTGTTTCTTTTCATAGTATCGTATAAGTTGACTCACGATCAGTGGGTCATACAAACCGGAAGCGAACGATCGGTCCATTAAACGGAAATGCTGAGAACCGCGTACGAATTTAACTCGTTTCCTTGAATCAAAGTCGTTCGGAGCCTGGTTTTTATTCCAGAATCCGGGCATTCGGCAGATCTTTCGCTTCTTTGAAAAAGAGGAAACCTTGAAACTGTGGAGATAATGACTTTTCTATTTTGAGGACGATCTGTAGAAGAAACTCGGAGCTTCGCAGGAATATACGAATTATTAGATACTATCGTCTTAATAAAATACACAAAAGCATTTTCAAATTTTAAGTCAAACAAATTTCATAATTTCTGTTGTCGTTATTAATAACTTTTATACATATTTTATATAAAATTTCCAACACTAAAGTTACGTACATCTAAATATATATCTCAATAATCGCTATAACATTTCTAATTAAAATAGTACGATGTTCTTATTTCCTATGGCGATAAAAATTAATATTAATTCCACGAGAAAGTCTGCAAATTTTCAATAATCGTAAGAGCAAAAATTCTATTGTCCGCTCCTGATAAATTTACTAGTTTCACTAATTTTAATAAATTTGACAATTTGATAAATTTGTTGATCCTAACGTTAAAAGAAATTCGTCAAAAACTGAGAATACTGGTGAATTATCGGTCGAAATTATTCGACGACAACTATTTCGACAGAGCGATTCCCTCGGGGGCGCTGTTTCATCGGTTCGCCGTGAACTTTGACACGGTAAATCAGGAGCAGGCGTCGGTGAATCGTGCTCGCCCGCGTCCCGACGCCATTAATTTCGCTCGGAGCACGATGATGGAGCCTGGGGGTTCCTATTTGTGACCACGCGAAAAGAAAACGACCTGAACGCTTCAGAGGGATCGCAGAAGGGAAAAGAAACGAGGGTACGTGAACAGGCATCGGCGTCAAGGAGTCGCGTGTAAATTTATCTTCAAGCGAGTTGTACGCGAGCCTTTCTTCGTACGCCGAACTTTCTGTCGATTCTCGACCTTTCACGAGCTCCAACAACTTTACCGAGTTCGTTGGCCATGGTTACACCCTTCATCAAAATTTTATCCAAACAGCATACTTCGAACATTTTCCGACGAATGATCTACACAATTATATATTGTAGGATCTTACTACAAGTAGTTTATTTAAAATGGATTAAACAGGTGTCGGTTAAACAGGAAACGATGGTTGTCTAACGTGAACTAAATACAATAACGTATTATAATTGAGACAACTAAATAGTTAATTTGCAATTCTCGTCATCACGATTCCAACGCTCTCTCTCACGTGGACCACACTCCCTCGAAAACGCAATTCGCGCTCTCTGATTTCTCAACTAAAACTCTCCGACTTCTCAACTGATACTGACTGTTAATTCGTCTTCCTCCCTTAGCATCACTTTGCCTTTTCTCTTAGCTCCACCACGCACGTGTTGCGCAACCGCTCGTGGCCAGGGTCACGCAGGCCTCTTCCACCTAACTATTCGATCGAAGGACCGACGATATGGTTTATGGTTCGGCAGGTATCTCTTAGGCCTTTTGTCCACGATATTACAATATTATACATATTACATAATCACACGCTCGTATCTCTGGAATTCCTCTAAAATTGAATCGATCAGAGATTTACGATTTAGCGTGCCGATTATGTAAAGCAAAGACACTTTAGAGATTTTATGCTGAACGTTCAATAAAATCGTTGAATTTGATTCCGCGGTGATCTCCGTTTGTTGTGAGCGGATAATAAATTTTCATACTTGGACTTTTCCACGTACAAATATTTCCATACGTTTCCTAAAATTCTGATATTTTCGTAGAAATATCTCTTAAAATAGAAAACCTGTATCGGTTGTCGTAACGTTATCGTCATTGAAGATACACTAAGTAATTTAGTATCGAAACGTGTCATCTCATATCGGAAAAAAATATCACGATTGTCGGCGACGTGATCGTTAGAAACGGTACAGTACGAGACTAGCTCCAATTAAGAGCGCAATAACAGCCTTTGGCATCGTTTCGCGGCATTCCAATTAAAATTGCAAAATCCTCATCGTGACCACAAATGTCCCTTTTGATTATTTTATCAAAGAATTCCAGTGGGGATTCCCGCCGCACTAGGCAAGTACATGGTAGCAATCGGTACAATGTGTACGGTGTACATGCACGCTCGAAGCGATCGATCAACCACGACGATTATCCTGCTGTTTGTGGCACGTAGACGTTTTCACGCGTTTGAGAAAAACGATCTTGATCGGCGTGCCGACGGAAATGGAGAGGAACAAAGAGGAAAGAAGACGAAACGATCGTTAATGACACGTAATGCGCGCTATGGACGCGAATTATCCGGCGTAACTGTCATTTGCGCCTTTTTTTCGCTCCTACTCTCCCCCTGCGACGTCCCTCGCCATGGATCCGGCTGTTTAGTTGCGCAATGCTTGTGCAATAATTACCGATGTTTGAGCAATTGACCGCCTCCGGCGCTACCGTGCGTATCACACCATGAAAATGAAAAAAGAAAACGTTCGCCAGCCGCTTCTATCGATCCTCCGAGATAAACGCGAAGTTTTGATAAACGTTCGGTAATCTCGTTAACTTGGTCGATGATTGATAAAAATTGACACGACCAGCCAGGCAATTTGATCGTATCGCTCTGTCACGGAAAATTGAATATCGATTTTTCTTGAATCGTAAATCGATGGAGACGCGATTATTCTCCGTATGGAAATTATTCGCAGGTTATCGGAGATAGGAGATTACGTTTCGTATCGGAAATTAACTGCAATTTTTCATTTTTCTTTCCTTCTTTTAAATTTAACAAGTTTCTAAAAACCTTGAGGATTTTGGGGGGTGTCAAAAGACTTGTCTGATGTTCTAACAAATTTTAAGACTATCTATAAACACTATATCTATTTGTTTAATTTTAAACAACGGCCGTTAAACAATTTTGCAAAATTACTATGAGAATTGTCAGCGATTATTAAAATTATCGTAAGAAATTATTTTAATCTTCCGTAATCGGTATCTTTCCTTCTTTACAATTTTCATCAATGTTCTTCGATAAATCCAGAAAAAACAACTACGTAGAAGAACCGAAAAGAAATATAGTATCCTTTTTCTGAAAAGAAAGAAAGAAAGAAAATAGAAATCCAGAAGAAGTTGCTACTTTCCAAGATTTAAATGACATGTAAAATCCTCGTGTTCTTTTTAAGTTTGCGAGGCTGTACGGCGTCGAAAGTGTCGCGCCAAAAATACGGGTGAAAATGGCCGATTTAGCTGGAAGATTGAGTAGCCGGAGTGACTAACGTCTTCTCGGTTAATGGTTCAATTGTTCGGTTCGCTTGGCGAAATTTAGCGAGGATACACGCGAAAGGGACTGGAGAGCTCGCGTGCCATTCGCGCGTGAATTTCTCGCATCGGTCGCGTGACAAATTGCCTCGTTAATTCGATCAGCGCGATTCAATTTATTCACTCTGATCGCGGCTGATTTTCCGCTAATCTCGCGCCATTTCGTAGACGTCACTCCAATCATTTGTTACGGTGTACACTGTGATCTACCACGTGGAAATAATATTTTCATGATTTTTCATACCTTCTGCACAAGGTGTATTTTTATCAACATACCGCGATATATCAACAGTTCGAGAACGACAGGAAAGAATGCAGCAGGATTAACCGTACGAGCGGACCGTGATAAATAATTCGCTAATTTTTTATCTTTTGTCAAATCAATTACAGAAGATACTTTTTAGGCGAAAACATCATCCGCGATAAATATACCTACGGTAACCTGGTTTTTTTCTTTTTCGATTAAATATCCCAACAGTCTGACAAAAAACAACTCGATAAAAATAACAAACAGCCACCATCTGCCTATCAAAATGCCAAAAGCAAATTAAATCTTTCTGTAAATCATAATAACCCACGTTTAAACATAAAGATTGACTAACGACGCCTACTAATTTGCCTAGTAACCGGTTCCAGTAGTTGGAGGAAAAATTGGGCGAACATAACGAACGATATATTTAACGTATAAACGAGGATTAAAGATTGTGTGCAACGGTGTAACACATTCGAAGGGAATACCTTGTTTTGACGGTCGTTTGGCGAACGTTTCCCGTTGGCGAATCACGATTAAAAAATTGGCAGCGAGACAGGTGCGTAATATAACCTCTAGAGCCCGCGGTGTCGGTTGGAATGCTGCCAAAGTTACGCAAACGCGTTGCCAACGACAGCGAATATTCAAGTATGATCCGGCTCTGCCAAAACGCGCAAAGAATGGAATCCATGGTCGGCGAAAAAAACAGGCCTCCGCTATTTGAATTATTCGAAACACGATGGAAACTCTACGATAAGCGTTTAAAAGCACTTGCAGTTTTACGAGGTAAGGGATATCATATATTTAAGAAAAAATTTCGAAAAGTATTACTGCTTTTATATCGAGTTGATCTTCGAATGTTGTAGAACGTCCCTATATAGATAAATATAACGCAACGTATGTGTAAAAATTACTGCGAATAAATAGAACATCTGTTGACGTTTTCAACGAATCATTTTTTATTTTTTGCATTTAATGAACGTTAAAAATCGTGGCGTTCGATCAACAAGATAAATAACTTATCGCATTTTCACAATTAGTAGTCTACTGCAAACTGTAATTATTTTCAAAACATTTTCTTCGATCAAAAGACAATTTCCATGTTGAAGTTCATCACGTAATCAAACAATTCGCTGTTTGTCGATCAAAGTTTCACATCATTCATGGTGAAATAAAAAATGAATAAAAGTTGAAGAATACGATTTCATAAGAAAGTGTAGATCGCAAATTCTTCTTCTTTATTCTCCTCGTTTTCATCTTCGATTTCCTCTTCTCCGTAATACTCCTCCTCTTCCTCCTCCTCCTCCTCTTCTTCTTCGAACATCTCGAGAATAACATCTTCAGCACCCTCGGGGAAGTACTCGTCTATCATCGCTTGCGCCTTTTCATCGTCTTCAGTGACGAAATACGGCTCGATGCTCGCGAATGACAAAAAAGCATCGTCGCTGATCCTCCGGAGGATTATTACGAATATCTCGTTACCAGTTTGATATTTTGCCTGCGTCAATGTTCTTCGTTTAATATTTAATCATGCAATATTTTATATCGTCGACGTACGTATAGCAAGAAACGAGAAAAGAAGATTTGATCTTCAACTGGCACTGGTCAAGATCGCGAGCAACCGATTCAAATTACATTCCAAGTTATATTACTTATATATCGATATTAATTTTAGAAACGAACGTTCGTATTTACGAAATACAATCGAAAATAAAATATAATATAATATAAAAAATTAGAAGCTTAATTTTATCCAAACTGTTGAGTTACTAACGAGCTAACGATATCAATTGAGAGTTAAGTAACCTTTCTTTCGAAATCTTCGGGGCTGGACGCTATTCGCCTGGCTATCGGTGGATTATCGAACTCGAACGCGCCAAAATATTCGATCGCGTCGGGGTACAATGCGCATGTTTCACGGACAACCGCGAACTTTGAATAGTAAAACTTGACGGCGCAGAAGGGAGCCGGTGGTACGGGCTCTTCGTAAGGGTGCACTAGTTCCATGTAATTGGAGAAGAGGGTCGTGTACACGTGTACCTTGCTTCTGGCCTATAGAATTGCGAGAGTAATGCGAGCTGTTGGAAAATGCATATTACTTCGCCTCGAATAAATAATCTTCGGAGGAAACCGAGGAACTCTTGTAGCCAACGTAATTAATAATACTAATAAACAGTAACTAATAAACAGTCATAAAGAAGAGTCGAGAGGTGAAAAGTTTGAAACGAAAAGTATATATAAAATGAGTGATTAATTCCTATTCGCGTATTCTAAATTTAAAAATACCTGAGGAGGCACCCAAACCGCGGGATCGGTGCGAGGAAAATCCTCCTCATCCTCGGGATCAGGTTCATGAACGTACACGTACCTCCGCATGTAAGACTCATTTAAGGAGGAAGGAGCAGCGTTAGGGTGTATCAGTGGAGTCGTGCTGGTTAACAAATGTATCAGATAATCCTCGACATCGTTGATCGCTCGCGTCGGACACCTTTTAGTCCCTTTAGGACATTCGAAGGGATAGGGTACAGGCCAATCAGGATGAGGACGTCTACCTTTCAATCTCATCGCTATCGTTCTACCGTCCATTAATCCTGACATAGAATAATCGAACAATCACGATATAAAATTAATTGTAGTTAAAGCGATGCCACCTGTGAAGTCTTGCGACGAAGACCAAATTAGATCAATGGTTTTTCGTTTCTCCCCTTTCTTCTTATTTTGGAGTTTGCAATTCTATTTTTAAACACTTCCTCGCAGCCAATGTTCCGCGTATTCCGCTAAACAAACCGTACGCTCGAAAATGTCAAGACGAAGTTTTAAGCGAAAATTTGTAGACATATGGCGTTCAGGACAATTCAGTGAAAAAGAACCTACGTATTTATAAATTCTTTTTCCACAGAGTCTTAAAAAATTCATACCGATACTATTAAACTATCGATAAATAATTAGTGAAATTCAGTAAATTATAAAACCAAAATGTAATGGCAGAGCTCTCGTATAAAATATTAATACATAAAAACAACTGTGTATAATCAATTTCGGCAAATGCGAAGGTAATAAAAAGTGAAAGTTTCGAAGGGGATATCGAAGAATTTAAAAAGTCACCTGCTACCAGTTCTTTCGTAATCTCTACGTTACTCTCAACGAACATCTTCTCGATCGTTTCCTCGTTCAATTGTACACGGAGCTCCTCGAGCACGTCGAAATTTTGTCTAAACAGCGTGTTGACTAGTTCGAGGTACGGAGGGCACTGGTACTTGTCCCTGTGTCGACCCTCTTCCTTGAACACCCAAGGATAGAAAACCAGAGCGGTGACCTCGCTCAATTCGAATATCATCTGTGCCAGGAACGTCTCGTACATCTCTCTTTCCTCAGCTTCTTTCTTGGCACGTTGTTGATCCTCCACCACTTTTCTTGTTTGCAACGGATAATTTTGCAATGAACCGCTAACCATTATCCACTAACCATACTCGTAGCAAAACTGATTACTATCGAAATAAGCTTTTATTCAGATAAAAATTACGTTTTATTTGCTAATCAACGATTAGCGTTATTTGATCTGATATTTTGTCTTCGACAAAGATATAGACATTTGTTACTCGATTTTATTCGGAAGATAATAATATGTTTCCATGACACGTGCAATTTCTACGTCAGAATGACAATATCACATATTACGATGTACAAACGTAGGTACATTCCGCTTGATATTTATTGAGCTCATAAAATATTACCGTATCGAGTTGTTTCAAAACGCATGTCTTATGTTAAATATGTTTCTTGCATATTTGAATATTTCAATATTTTGAAATTTATTTCTAGTTCTCGTATCATTACTTTCGGATACGCTTTTTTCTAACTCTCGCTAAAACAATTACTCCTCCCCTTTACGTGTTTATTGTTCTCATTTCGAATATAAAAATGCTCAAACCTTGTAGATATAATTGTTAAAAAATTATGTTGAAAGTTTCGAAAATATTATTCGAGGCTTGAGGATAATACCTGATGGCTTCCTTCTCTTGCCATTTAACCTCTTCCTCGGGTGTCCTAGTGCTCACATCCAGCACCATTTCCGGTTCCTCCTCGTTCTGCACCCTTTTGATCTCCGTTACAAGCAGTTTTCTAAGCTGTGGGCAATTAGCACCGAACACAAGGTTCACCATCTTACCGTTTTGAAGGAACATCCAGACTGGTTCGCTTCTGCCGCGAAATCGTTCGAGATCGCCGATGTAATCGTTCTTCACGATCGCGTAGTTGATCGTGTCACCTCCTATCTCTAATTTTACACTTCGCAGGGTGCTCACCATGGCGATACACGGGCCACACCATTCGGAGTAAACGTCGGCGAGAATTAAACCCTTTCGACTTAACAGCTGTTGCCAATCATCCTCGGTTTCCACTTCGACCTGCAGCTGAGTTTGCTCTTTTCTTCTCGCCATTTTACAAATACGGTATTTTTGGTAGATTTATGTGGCGGCAGTTTGTATCGAGCGTCGATAGATCGAAGCGCGCAAATGTTGTTCCGACGAATTTAGCTGTCAGTTCGTAGCAAGTTTCGATCGACAGGTTAGTATCGGGTAGGTTAATAACGTGTTTAGCATCGTTCGTAATTAGATTTGACAGGTCGGAGTAACGTAGGTTAACGTCTAGAATTATTTGCAGCTACTTTCAATTTGTAGCTACACGTACGTATTAGATCGTACTAGTTTAAGGATATTTAAATCAAATCGCGTGTACAGCTCTTGTCTAGTTTGATTTCACGGTCATTAAGCAAGTCTCTTTATGGTTCACGTATAATATATTCGAAGTAGAACTTTCGGAGACACGATAGAACGATAATTTCAGGCATTAACAGCTAGAACGAGACTGTCACGCGTTCGTAAATTGCATTTTACCATACGTAATACGTATATACGAATTACAGAGTTAAATTACACTTCACTGCAACAATTCTCCAGCATTCCCACGATTAATCGCGTTTAATTATGCCAGAAGCTTGTAATCGTCGCTTACATCAAGAAAACCATTCGTTTTCTCGTATGAACCAGACGATTGATTGGAGACGAAGGTCTGGATTAATCGTGGCCACGTGATTTATGTCTACTGACATTTCCATCGTCAACGACGGATGTGAACGATGAAGGAACTACGCGTGTTTAACGACGTGAATCTCGCATCCTGCGGACGTAAGGAGAGAAGCGCGAAGAGATCGAGGCCGACGATAACGCGTCTCGACGACGATCTTCACTTGTCGTCGCAGCGACCATCCTCTCGTTTAGTCTTACGCCCCTAATTCGCGGTCTAGCCACGATAATTAGTACGTTCGCGATCCTACATCAGCAGCTACGTTATGTGACTGACACGTCTTGTTTTTGTTCTGCCAGTAATTTGTGCTGCCTTGCGCGAGACGAGTGACGTTTGAGACGCGTGGAAAAACTCCGAGAGAAGACCGGCGAGTTTGTTGCAATTTTAGCCGGTTTTTCAGCGAACTACTAAAATGCTCTAAATAGGACGTTTAGAAGAGAAGATTTGCGTTTGCTCTTTTCAAGAGTTTCGCTATTTCTGTTTCTCCTACGTTTCTCCATTTTGTTGCTTGGACGAGTCGAACGTCGAAATGGTGAATTTTAATGGAGATTGACGCATTGCGTGACTTACAACGTCCAGTCATACTCGTCGTATAGATTTTCTAACAAATTTAACTGGAATCCAGAATTTCATCTCCGTTCTTGGAACGGAGGATTTTAAAAGTTATAAATTACGTGTAATATTTCAATAGTTTGCGATGGATATAATGTTACAACGGATAAATCACTATTACCATATGAACATGCGATTATTAGAAAAATTGCGTAATGAAAGCTATGCGAATTTGTTTTGTTCGCGATTTCGATCGATATATTTAGCTGTTCTATTAATCAAGTTTTTTGTACTTTATAACTGTGGATCTGACATAGCTACGCATAATGATGAAGTATGCGAATGCATTGTATGCGCAGTTGAATATGAATCATCTATCGATTTCCATTTAATCGAATGAATAATTAACGCTGCATTCATTATATCGATACACACATACTAACTATAATTATTCTGTAGCTAACGAAAACTAGAATGTCAAAAAATATATCAAGACAGTGCACGTGCTCGTAAATTGACCGTATTTTTACATAAAAATCCAGACACATCTGAAGAAGGTATCAGCAAGTATCAAATATTAGTAAAAATAGAAATTATACGATAAGAGGATTTTCACCTGATCGGTGGAGTTTTCGACCTGTTTGCTGAGTAGTCGGAAGCGCTTGGAATTTGCCACGGTGTGAAAACTTTGTGAGTTCAAACGAGTTCATTTGATCGAGGCGAAATTCGAGAGGCACTGCCATTACGAAATATCGAACACCGAAATTGCAACGCTTCCTGTTTTCATAAGGAGAAAAACAAATATTTCGAAATATTAAAATCATTTTTATTCTAGTAATAATAATAATTGTATCCTGTACCTTGTATCCGTAATAGAAATCTATAGTAATTTATAATAATTTACGATAGAAGATATACAGTTGAAATAAAATCGAAGGAAGAATTGTTCCATTTTTAGAAAATACAGTTTCTAAGAAGAATATTTGTTAACTCGATATAAAATTCGCAAGTGCCATTGCAAATTATTTTTTAACTGAAAGCTACATCGTATTACAGACGCGTTTGTAAAAATGTCATATCTATAATTGTTCTTCGATATTTGCATTTAATAACGGACATAGAAAATAACACGAAATTATATAACGATCAGAAAACAAGCATAGAGTTACGAAAACAAAGAAGATACAACTAACCGCGGTTAATTTCTTCAGTTTCAGGCGACATCGAAGCCGCTTTGGCTGCACTTATCTCGCGACTCATCCGCGGAAGAAAATTGCGTAATTGGAGTCGCGATACGCTCCATCCGGTCCGATGTTCCGCGAATAACGTCGTCCAATTCGCGGTTCGAGTTCGAGAAAACACAACAATGTTTCTAGATACGAAATAAATAATTCTTTCCAATCGAATCATCCTTCGTTCGTTGCTTTTCAAACGTACACACAATCCTAAATATAATACTTTGTAATAGCACGATTTAAAAGTCTTAGATCACCTTTATTGATAATTCCAGTTAGACTTGTCTTTAGATTGGAAAATCATTCTTGGATATCCTGACAGTTGCGTTATTTGTTTGCAATTTAAAAATTCGACTTGAATCATTGCAACGATAGGAGATCAGAGGTGAACATTGTGGAGTATCTACTTCAACGTGGAGATATCTGATGCAAGGGAAAAGAGGAATTATGAAAGAGAAAATTATTTTTTTAATATATTTCGAGAACGATATAGTGACAAACGCTGGACGATAGAAACGAAGAACATCGACTGAGCGTTTGATCGAATTTTATCGTAGAACTCTTAAAGGGTTGATTCCGAAATTTATCAACAAGATTCCGGAGAATGTTTTTACGGGATCTTCGACTCGAAACAAATTTCCAACGAAAATAAGTTGACAAAAGGATTCGGGAAATTTCTTCGAACATAAGCAAAATGACTCGAAGAATAATTGCTTCAATCGTCTACTTTCAAAGTAATCCCAGGGATCATAAAGGAATACATATATAGCTCCAAATGAAAGAAACTCTGAAATGTTTACAAATTAAATTTTCTATCAATGAATCGTCGCAAATGAAACTCCAACAAACTAATCAAAATTGTACACTCAACTCGTAGTTACGCTGCTTAAGGCGTATACCAGTAGACCTCTTCGCCTCCATTACGCCAATGGATCAAGACCCATGACTGCAACAGTGACAAAAGTACTGAATCAGAGAATTTCCTCGTATGGATCATTAAATTCGCTGGTGCATATAAACGCCAATGAAGAAACCATGACAGACTGGGTTCGTTTGAGTCGTCGTTACCCTCGATGAGGCAAGACGATTAAAAGCGTCGTTGTCGCGACATTTCGATCTGCCCTTTCGGCTGTGACACGTCCTGGTCCCGACGAAAATAAACGGTCTAGGCGACATCCTAATTAGCTCGCGTACACGGCCCTCGTTAACCCTTTGAATTGAAACGAAGAACTTCGGTATTGCTTCGCTTTGTTTCAATCGTCAGCCATCAAAGGTTGCGCACCTTCATCCTGTTGCAATTAGGAACGCCGCACCGTGCCGCCAAGTCCATCTTAGTGAAAGTAGCGAAAGAATCGTTGGATGCTAGAGAATTAATTCCGGGATTACCAACGGCGATGGAAACCAGCAATTTGTAATTTTTCAGAGAAATTTGATAGATTTATATCGGTGGAAATTTTGAGGTATTTAAGACTGCGCTTCACCTCGCTTCTTCTACGCGTGCTTTCTTCGCGATACTTACTTCGTAAAAACACGTGGAATACATCAAGTATATAGGATATTAAACACATAAAATATATTCGATCAAACGATTGGTATTTATATCTCGTATTCTACGTTAACGTTTGTTGAACGAATTCGATTATGCGATCGCAAGCTGATTCTTAGTGGTCGGTCGATTTAAATAACCATGTTGAGATCCCGACTGATTTCTGGCGCCAACTGTGACCTTCGCTAGCAAGGCGGAAATAGCAAAAATTCGTAAAAATTCTTGGCTTTGCTTGAAATTGAAATAAACATGAATTTAAGTTCCTATAAATCACACACAATGCCTCGCGCAACGTACAATTATTCCATCATTTGCAATCTACGATAAAGTTCTTTATAGCCTTTTTAAAAACCAATTTACACGCTTCATCATACGTATTTCCACCATCTCCTCTAAACAAACAATAAGATCGCCATTAAACCAGCACAATCACCACCACCACCATCGTCGTCCTCGTCGTCGTCGTCATCGTCATCATCATCATCATCATCGTAAACGAGGTTCTCTAAAGTAACCATTCCGTAAGAGGTTCATCTAGAGGCGCGGGAAAACCCATCAAACCCGCGCGAAAAAAGAAATCACTCGACGCCGGCCGCTCGGTCCTCGTCGCGATAGCGTATGCAAAGGGGACGCAAGAGCACCGATGCCGCAGCTATAAAGACAAATAGTAGCGAAACGAGCCCAACGAGGCCTAACGACGTGTATTTGCATCGGTCATTAAGACGGCCGAGAAACCGCGGCGCAGGACGGACAAAAGGATACCCGTCGTTAAAGTAACGCTTATCGCCGCTCGCGAAAGCGCATTTTCTTGCGTAACACTGGCTCTTGACCTCTTCTGCCTTCCCTTTTCTCAGCCGTGTTCCCATGTTCATAAAATGTTGCATGTAGCTTACGGTTGGACAATGGTCTATGCGGTTAGGTGCTAAGCATTTGATGGTGCAAGGATTCCGAGAGATTGTAAGGTTGGTTTTGTCAGTTTCATGGACATTCGTAGGATAGAGATCGCGTTAAGATCGGGGCTGACTAACGGATAGGTCATTTTTCAGTTTTACCGCTCGTTTAATTTATATAGAATCAGCATTTTGTTTTTGCAATTACCAAAAACAATTACTTTGATTATCGATCATCGACAGAGCACATATAAATTTCATTTTCTCGGACAAAATCTTGAATAGCGCTTAGTTGAGCGAATTCATCTTACAAAGTATGATCTAAGAGTATACTGGGTTTATTCGAGTAAGGGTAGATCTGCATAGATAATTGCGAACAAGCGTGAGTTTGGTGACTGTCGGTTCGTACATTCCATTCCACAGGCTCATTTTTCTCCCCTATTTTCCTTACCACGATGCTGTTCTAAAGTAAGCACAGTAGACTTCCATTAATCGTGAACGTCTTCATAGAAGAACCACGTATAACAGGAGATCACTGCTGATATTTCTCGCTGCTTATAATTTTTGTTCACGGAATAGTCGTCCATCTAGAAAAGTGGATTCAATCAACGGTAATTCTTCATTTCGCTAATCATTCATGGAATGCAGCCATAGAATCCATTCATAGAATTCAGCACCAATACGTAGTAGGTTAGAAGGGTTTTCTGCTCGAATAAATCATACGAAATCATCGTTCAAACGTTCGTCTTTAACAAGCAAGAAACAAAGTGAATAAATTGCGTGTGTTACAATTCTCCATAGAGATATACGCGTGTCACCATTCTTCCAGTCGTCCTTTGCAATTAGTGTCACGTTCCTGGAAGCGGTGCAGATACATTAATTCCGCTGGCGACGGAAAAAATGGTCGCGGATCGATCCCGCGACGCGTCGAGATAGCCTGGCAGACCTTCGACAGCCGCCCACTAGGCTCGACACGTTCACCATCGTAAAACTTAAGCAAAATTGCCGCGTGATTCATTATTAATGTCGTTATTTCACGGCGGCGCGCTGGGAAGGTGCAGCTACTTGTCTGTACATTTATCTTCGTGATGACGAGTTTCTGGAAAACGATCGCCGTCGAACCTATTCTGGAACGATGGAAAGAAATTCAGGCGACTCTGAGAAACGTCGTTCACCTGGATATCGTCCGCTTCCTCGAAATACGTTGTCAATCGTTTCTAAAGTTCGAGGAACTTTAACTTTTCTCGGTCCGTTTACTTGTTTCGTGAAAGTTTAGTTGTTGGAAGATTGGAACACTTCGTCCTGTGCTTTTTTTACTTGTTACGTGTTATTCCGGTTAAACGATTGGCAAGAAATGAACAACGTCGCTTAATATTTTGTAATTTAACGATTTATATTATCAAGTTAACCAAGCAACGTTATTCGATATTTAAGAATTTGACAATTTATAATTCCAGCTTCTGCGTAGGTTTGTCTTTCCTATTTCTTAATATGTGTCAAAATAAATAATATTTGATATTATATCTGACAAAGGTACGATAAATGTATTTCTCTGGATTCTTCTTCCAACGAACAAATTAAAAATGAAAATCAATGGACATAGATAGATTTGACACAAATCGTACAACCGATTGCCGAATATTTCGTTCTAATTTTGCTTTCGCATCAACAGGGAATAAATCTTTATGCTTTAAGAAGAGCTTTAAGGTGAAGTTAAAGATTACCAAATTCTCAGCATTCTAACGCTGTTTTATCTTAACTTTGTTTAAACAACGTTCTTTTAACGAACAATCGATCTTCTGTAACGCACATTTTGCCCCAGTTACGAGTTTACGAAATTTCATTCACGGAATCTTGTGCTCCAAATTTTTCAATCTCGCGACTCAACGCTGCTCGATAAAGATATCCAGGAGTTCGGTTTTGATCTTTAACCCATTTAATCTGACAAACTCGTGATCATTCGCGTGGAAAGAGACAAGTCGAAAGCAAAACACGTCAGATGCCAACGGTGGACAGACGTGCGACGTCTTTTGATCCAGTCAGTTCCATAAATTTTGTCTCTTGCAACAGGCACCCAGTTCTGTCCATCTTCCACGTTACTGACAGAGTCGCCATACTTGCGCGCTTTTAACGCGGTTATAAAATATTTAAACGCTGAATAAAACATGGTCACAGCGATCCTTGCCAGCGATGCTGTAAGTGGAACGAGCTCGATTCTGAGAACTACGAAAGCGGACCTGTTAAAAACACCTGTGAAATCGGCAACGTAGCCAATTTTATTGCTCCGTGGAAAATTTTCAAACCTTTCCGAAATTACACGTGGTTTTCTAAAGGTTAATGCGATCATCGACTAACGTAGTTTTCCTTTTACTTTTACAACTCTGCCGTAGTTTTATGTTCCAATCTTATTATCGTTTTAACGATTAAAAGAACTTTGAATATAATCCAAGGAAAATGCCAGCATACACTTAAGGCGAAAAATCGTACGTGTCCTCCTGTTATTGCTAAAAATTACTGGCTTCTATCTTTTTATAGAAACTTTTTTAGATCTTCTTAGATCTTTCTTAGGTTTAGATATATTTTTTAGATTTTCTATGACTTTTCTAAAACATGCACATAGACCGTTTCTGCTCCTTCGATTTCCTCTTTTTAATCGACAATAATTCTGCCATTAAATACTATATTCGGCATGGTCAGCAATTTCTACCGAAACGTGCCGAAAATTCCAATTGCGCCGATATTCATTTGTAGCTTGCCTATATCTCTCTCTCTCTGTCTGTCAACAAAATTCGTACAATTTCTCCATGACACGTACGCAGACGGTCAATCGGGGGATTCCAAGTAACGAAGCTGGGACTTTCCTCGTTCCTCCAAGTAAGTCCAGCAAATCGTGTCAAGCGTGCATCGCACGACAATCGCGAGTTGTGAGTCATACGCGCGCTTTCGATTAGACCCTCCCCACGGACGAGAGCCGACGTCGTAGCACGATTATTAATGCGCCTCGTTCACCGAAGGCTCGACTAAGTATCAGAACCTTGTTAAGCGTCAAAAGAAAATCACCTGTCAGTATCAGAATTCGTAATTATCTCATTACATTGATTAAATCTTGTCGCGGTAATTCATTTAAACTCTTTCATTTTTCTGTGACAGTTATGACTAATATCAAGATAGTCGAAGGTGTGATTCACGTGAAAATCTATCTTGCCAAATAAGTTCAAAAACAATCAAATTCTTCCACCTTATTAGATTATCTAATCTGTAGTATGTACGTACGATTATCTAATCTATAATTCATATTTTGAATTTATTTGGCTAGCCATGGATTAGCAAACGTAAAATACAGCATTATGTCTACGTTTTTTCTAGTAGCTATTTTTAAGTAGTTGTTATCTATTGTCAGAACGGTGTGTCTCCAGCAAAATATTGAAATATTACACGCAACTTGTATTTAGAGATTTTCTGTCTCATATTGCATGCTATGAACATATTATTCAGGTATATGTACATTAAAGAATAGTTGCAGCGTTAACATCGAAGCGGACAAAATGATTAATGCGTAATTTTCTATAGAAATTTTATGGATTTACAACAGTTCGTTTTTATCGACTATGCGAGCAAATGTTTCTTTTCTCGTTGCAATATTTATTGTATATCTGTATAGTTTGATTCCTTTAGTACGAGTCTCGTGCTTCAGTCAACCAATATCAGAGGAATAATGACGATCATAAACAAAATATTCATAAGATATTAATCTTATCAACACGAAGCATCATCGTATCGAACCTTGACTTCGTTTCTCCAAGCAGAGGAAAGAAACGCTATGTATACGCATGAGAATCGGAAAAGCTCGTGGAAAATCGTGCCCGACCTTCGTGAGTTTTCTTTCTCCGTCGTGGCGTTTTCCTCGCGCAATCATAATTAACCTGAATCACCGTCGGGATCGCGGAACCCACGCGCACCGCCTGACCGACGCGACGCCGCCGTCGGTTGTTCGTTACAAAAGGGGAGGAGATAAGCGAGACAAGCGGATCGCGATTTTTAATCGGTCAACTGAGACCCAGCCACGCTCGACTCGGTAATTATCCTGGTAAGCGTGGTCGTTGGGCTTACTCTCCCGAGATAACGAATGGCCCGACAGATTTTGAAGAATCGTTGTGGTTCATTCTGTCGACCCAGTTACCCATTTTACTTCCTTCCGTGATTTCCGGAAAAGAGCAACAGGCGCATAATGACTAATTCCGGCTTTGAGAAGATATTACAAAATCAGGAAGGAAATATCAGAGCACTTGTTAAGAGTAACGTTAACTTTATCCAGGAACTGGTCGTACCGATTCGTATATCATACCGTGATGCAAAAGATCGATTAAAAATATTAATTCATTTAGGGAGGAAGAAATTCCATTGTAGTTTATTCTATTGCATTCTTTGTATTGCATTTTCTTAAAGTTTCGAGTTCTTAGAATTTCTGTACCCACATATCGGGTTGGTAACTAAATGATTGCGTATTTTGTCATTAGGTTGTATTGACAAAATCCGCGATCGCTTTTGTTTTTTTAATCAATTTTAGGTAAATCATTATACGTATCGAGAGAAGACATCAGAGATCGTTGGTCGACTCGTTGGTAAAATGAAATTACACCGAGTTCTCCGGTTGTCCGGGTGGGTCGCGGTTTGCCACGGGGTTCTACGTGTTCGTAATTAACTGCCGTCATTTATCTGGCCGCGTAAGAAGAATAATGAGTGACGCCGTGGTACGAAACTTCGTTCCACCAACGGTTGATTAATTCGTAAGTTAAATCGTCGTGGGGGTTCGGCTGCCTCTAGACAAAAGGATGATGGATACGAATCAGCTGCTTTGAGGAGGAACCTACATATGTACGTGCACTACCTCCGTGATAAACTACTGTTTCGAGTTCCTCCGGCAACCAAGAATCAGGAAACGCTTGCAGGAAAAACACGAGTAGCTCTGCCTCTTTGTTTCTCGAGGAAAAGAATCTCTCGGTGAATTTATTTTTGTGCAGAGGAAGATAATAAAAGGTATTCTCTATACCTTTATTAGGTTGACTGAAGAATTCGTAACGCGTCCAGCAATCCACGTACCAATAAAAAGATTCATATGTAAATATTTGACAAGAAATCATCGAAGGAAACGAATGATATGCGATTCAATAAAATATTAATTCTATGTAAATCCTAATTTTATGAATTCCATATTAATTCTGCGAAGATATATCGCGTTTAAATTTGTCTTCACCTTGCGATCTTCCCAAACGATTCAACGGTACGTTGAAATATTTTTTAGAAAGCAAGTGACGAGTCTCTGAGCGAGTGCCAGGAACGTCACGAACGAGTACCAGAAACTTCCTGAAATTGAAAATAAATGTTTTTCACGAAAAACCGCGCGATCGAACCGACCGAAACGCGCGAAAGATGAATGAAGAGGAATGAGGGAAGAGGCGTTATTTTTAGAGAGGTTCATAGGAACGTTCGTTGTCTTGTTTCCTATTGTTGTCGTTTCATCGTCCTTTCCGTGATTAATCTCGCCTGAGATCACGAATTATTCTTACGCGGTACTAACTACGCTACGAGGCTAGTAATGGGATCCGGAAGTAATTTGTCATCCAGTCCAGACGTTCCTAGCGACTGAAATTAATTATTCTTAACCCCGTGTCTTCATCGAATCGTTTCTTCCTAGCAGACCGCCGATATACGAATCATGTAAATCGCTTATGAAATCGAACGTGTTGTACGATTAAAAATTATTCAATGAATACTCGATTCATACGTACGTTTCCTCTGATTCTTGCCCAGGATCTTACAGAAATTGATTGTCTATCACGATACGAGAATATTTATGGCCTTTGTTCATCGTGAGCGATACTTAATGGGAAAGCTGTCATGATAAAGGAACGCGAAACGGGATACGATGAGTGAAAGTAAGCTACGATCGTTCGTTGTTAACCGTTTCAAGATGTTTCAATAGTTTGAGACTTAAAATGACAAATGTTTGTAGAAACCATCGATGATTAACTTCTATTGGGTCGACGAGACAGATTCGTTCTGATAACTATATTGTTTGGGTTTCAAATCGATTATAGTCGAATATGACTAAGTTTGGAAATGAGTATGGTTAGGCTTAGAATAGTGGTACAATTTGAAAGGAAAATCGTAGAAATTTCTTGCGAATATTATTTATAATATTTCCCAACATAACTAAATTTGCTAAGATTAGGTATAGTTAGGATTTGGTACGAATTAGACGTCGTTGCGTTTAAAAATGTACGTATAAATATATTCTACGTGAGAGGAAAATTACGTTAGGTATGATTGCGTTTGAAGAAAGACTATGAGGAAAACTTCTTGAGAATATTGTCACAATATTTCGTCAGTATGTTTAAACTTCGTCTAGGTGCGGTTATGTTTGTGTTTGCCACAAATAGGTATAATCCAGTGGGAGCAAATTAAGAAGCAAGAGTTTTTTAGAATGTTTCTATAAAAAGAATTTTTAAGAAATTACAGGGTCGATCACTTTCTATCTATATGGTGTCCTCTAGTTATGGCTATCGATTCGATTCGAAACATTTTTCATGGAGATCGGAGTGCAAGGCTGGTACGAACCGTGAAAACGTTCAACGAGATAGGTACGTCCGTGTGGGTTTTTTGGTATGCAGCGTGAAATTAGTCGCCTATTTGTCATCCTCGCGCTATATTTCGTGCTCATGAATATTCGATCGAGACGAACGACCCGATGCAACCGTGATACCTTAAATCTCTCCGTTAATCGGATACTTCCAGGCTTTATAAATATCGTGGTCGCGTGGGTCGCGTTAACTTCGTTCTAACCTGTCACAGGGAATTCGCCTTCCCATAACTTATGCTAATTTTAATTTTACGAACACCACCGTTTGCCTCGAATTCGTTTCGAACGTTTCCCTTGCATTTCCTCGTTTCGACATTGTAAAATGCAAGGAAAAGTATCGTTTGATCTTCATTTTTGGAACGACTTAGATTTACAACGCGTTGCGAATACAGTCACACGAAATTTTCCATATTTTTTAAACACAGAATGCCCTTTGGATCCTCGAAAGAGAAACACTCGTTTGTTATTTAATCAGATTATGACACACAATATGCCCGAGCTTAATGAAATTATGCCTCGCGATATCTACTCAAACAAAACAATTGAAATCGCATGTATGAAAGAGAAAATTCTCAGGCTTAAAACGATGAATGAAATGATCCACAAGAGAGATATTAATGTTTGTAAAATAAAAAAAAAAAAAAAAGAAAATGGTTTAGAAAATTAATACGAAAGATCAGACATTTTGTAGGTTGATGAACCATTCTCGCAGTGTATAAATGGTTTTTTCTCGCATTTCTCAAAATTCATCCATCGAACTCTGTGATCCAGCCTGATCATCTATATTTTCTGTATAAACAGTTTCCAGACTCTGCGTGCCTAAACACACGTTACTCGATTATTTTCAGCATCGAAATCCAAGGACTGTGTAACCGTGGTATTCGCATCTTCCATGTTCCAAATTCCAAGGTCTCCACCGATTCTATCCTCATTCATTGACCATACCGTACGTATTAAAAGATGGGATTTCCATATAAGCGTCAAACATGTATGTCTGAAAACATTAATCAAGTTATCTAACATCAAATTCTTCGGAATCCAGGTAACTTGGCAGATCTGAACGATCGTGTCTCTTGATATCTATAAAAATAAGAATCGTTGTATGGATATCCACAGCCTACTTACGACAAACTCCATCTGAAACTCACTATTCTTCATAGTCGTATTACGATCGATACTACGCAGAAAAAAACATTCGTGAAACGACAAAGTCAACGGATCGCCTTGGAATTGATTTCGTTGATCGATACGATCCAGCGATCGCGACGTGACCACGACGATTTCCGCCTTCCAGCGAGGAAGAGTGGTGTTTAAACGCGTAATCGTCGGAAACATCAATTCCCGTTGAAGCGTAGGAGACGCATACCAACACCCACCAGAAAGCATCATTGCGTCTTAACGTGTGCCACGATTGTTCTAACGCCTGTCGATGCGACAAGGTGTGCGTAAGGTCAGGGCGCAACGTGAGTCGTGATACGCCCCTGACACGCTCGTTGGACTTGACACGCGTCCCTCCGTTTCCTTTCATTATTCTCAAACCATACACTTTTTTCCTTTCTTTTTTTTTTTTTAATGAATCGAACGCAAGCAACGTCCTTCAAGAAAGAAGTATGTGTTTCTTAATGTATTTAATGTACTGATATATTCGTAGATACAGATTTATAAATCTGGTGTTGATCTCTAATCTAATGGAATTCAGTTTATCGATCGATGATAGTGCAAATTCGCAGAATTTATCGAGGAAATGAGGATCAGCCAGCGAAAAATAGAAAAAATTGCAAAATTGGAAATTAGCATACATCGGGATCTGAATCGAATATCGAGATTGATTGCATTGTTACAAAGAGGATTCCTTGCCGATTCCCACGAAGGAATCGTATAGAATCACCGCGAGCCTTTTCAAATGCGTGCGAGGCGTGGCGCCTGCGGAGTAACGTGGCGAATTTATTAGCATTTCAATGGTAATCCGCTCGAGCTAGTATATACCAGCCGGTTGAACTTGTCGTACCACAAACCTTAATAAATAATTTACTATTCGCTATATAATAACACGTTCGGAGATCAGCAACTAGAAGTTGAAGAAAAAAGGAAGCAGTGTTTATCCTGGCATAACTTTTCAAATTAATGAACAATTATTAGATTAGTAACCGTCACTTACGATTCCACGCCCAGGCAATTTTCTCGTCGACCTATTGGTTCTATATCCTCTACATCCTCTACAATCCTTCTATCAGCTTTTGCGATTCTCCCCGACACCTGAGAAGCTATCATTTCCATCGTTCGTAATTTCCACCGACGGTATTATACGAATTATCGTCATACGATTCCTGTTCTTTTCGCGGAAAAAACTTGAACACTCATTTCTGACAATAATATCACCGTGTATAGCGTATCTCCATGCATTGTGCGCAATAATTGTTTATGGAAGATACTGAGACTCGATTTACGAACGTTCAAGCCCGCGATATAAATTTCAATCTTTAAATACGAATAGATTCGCCAGCTGTACGATATTTGGGTTGTGGTAATTTTCTGTTGATCGAAGGATCGATGAAATATCGATGGAACGATAGAAGATAACACCGAGGGAATTTGTTGATACGAAAAGATGAAAGAATTGGTTGAATGGAATGAATGGTTCTTCAAATCTTAAGATTTGCTGTAATACTTTTATAAAAGTTACACGAGAGAGACTGTAGTATACGACTCCTTCGAATAAATATCTTTTTCCTCTCTTTTCCTTCGTACCGCTGAAAAGACCATAGACTCGAGAAGTTACGTTCGAAAGAACGTTCACATTTAAACACCATGACCACATCTTTTACATCTGTTTTATCTGCAAAACTCAGCTTTCGACCAAGCAAGACAAAATTTCAAGATCAAGATGCACCGAGAAGAATCGAGCCTTTATGTAAAATCGTAACTCACGGGGATGTTTTCGTGCAGCGCGGTTCCTTTTTTCTTTCGTCATTCGAGAGACGTAATTTTCCATGGAGGGAGTTGCGGTGGTCGTTACAACGGTGACGAGGACTGCAAAAGGGTGGAAGGAACGAAACGGACGAACAGCAACGGTACAAGCTTTATATCGCGCATAAACATTCCTGTCGTAAACGTCGCCGTTTCGACTGACGGAAGCGGCCGATAATTTATGCGAGAACGTGTCTTAATTGTTACAAACAAGCGCGACCGACCGTGCTGGACGAAGGCCCGAGTTTTAATGAGCCGCCGAATATCGTCGACTTGATACAGCAGGCAGTTTCACGAGGTTAGAGAATTTTATGACAAGTTTCGACACTGGCGGTGCCATTTGTCATTCGTCGTTTTTCTCTTAATTTCGAAGGAAAACACATTTGTTTGATATTACGTATTTACAAAAATTATTTGTCGTGGATCAATCGTTTTTTAACGATTTGTTAATTCATTAAGGATCAAGTATTTAAGCGACGTGTAACCAATTTACGTATTCTTTCGCCAGGAACAATGCATCAGGATGTAAGACGAGCAATGTACATTTGGAATATTTTACAGAAGATGAGAAACAACAACGTTTCTACGATTTAAATGAAAAATGATTCGTCCTGGTGTTACGAATTACATCGATTTCTTCAAATTTATAAAATTCGCGATATTAAAATAGAAAATTTTCGATGATATCAGTTGGTGGAAAGGGGACCGGAAATGAAACGTCGTTTTAACGCAACGTTGGACACTGAACAATATAAAAGATGCATAAATTAAAAGACGTTGTTTGAAATTCCTCTCGTTAAGCTTCAATGTGGAATTCAAACCTATAAAACCAACTTCTGCAAACAAATCCAAATGTTCGATCCAGCATCAACCCTAATTTACGTTCGATCATATACCGAAGTAAATGTCCAACAAACCTCGTACTTCCACGAAGGAAGAAGTCGCACATTCCACGCACTGTCTCCACTAAGATAATCCAGATTATCCAAACAGGATGTTCTTAGAAGAAAGACATTGACGATGTTCCACAAACTGGGCAAACGGACGTAGTAAGAAGCATCGATAAAGTCGCAAACGAACCCCCCCCCCCCCCCAGTGGCGTGGTTCAAAAGGATATCCGACAAATGCGGCGGAAAGAGGCAGAGAACGGAGGAAGAAGGCTCTTGGGCAAGTGGCAGCAAGATATTCGGTAAATAAATCATGCCACCTTCGTAAATCTTCGCGTTGGATGGGAGAATCGGACTATTATTAATAGCGGCGCGTCTTGTTACTTCGACGACCGCGCGACGTCATTTATTTATGGTGTTAAATGCCATAAAGCAGCCGGCTAGAAGGAATTCCTTTCGAATTTCTCGCTGGAAAGGATCGACCATCGTGTTATGATGCGAAGAAAACTAAAATGTCAGCCTTTAAACTTGTCTTAATTTAGCTACGTATATTTTTCTATTCATCGACAGTACGAATCGAAGATTTCGCGACAAGAGCCATCGAAATTACAATCTGCTACGAGATCCAGCGTAATATTTCATGATAAATAATTTCATGATAATATTTCATAAAACTAACTATATAGAATTAATAAATCGCCCATAAAAATACGATGCTTCCATTTCTTTTACTACGAGACTTTGATTAATCAAACTTTCCAACGATAGCTTCGATCCCATTGAAATCGATTAACGGAGATCCAACTATAGGTTTTTCTCATCGAATTCGTAAAGTAGGTTTGACAAAGTTTTTTAATGGCAATGATTGCGCAACGCGCGACAATTGAACAAGATCATGAATTATGACAACAACGTTGAGGCCAATTTCAGCAAGTTTACGTTCGGTCAAATCGAGGCCAGCCATCAATTTCGTGTTCGTAGAACGCGTTCTAATTGCGAGACAAACACGAGACACCGTACTCGAGCTGCCATTGTTGCTCCCCGTATTCATTGATTCGTTCCATACCGAATGGGGAACGAACGCCAGGACGTGGCGTGTAACTTGAACGATCGTATAACCGGTGCTACAAAAAGGGAATAAGGTAGAAAGAAGCCGAGGTGAAATCGAATCGATGTCCCTTTTAATAATTTTCGATGCGTCGAAATTTATACCGAATCGGTGGAATTAATTTCGAAGATTACGAAAGGAAGTCACGAACACGTGGATGATTAATGGCGATGATACGAGATTTCGATCGAGGTTAGGTTATCAAAAGACCTTAATTAAGCCTTTACATATCGATTTCACCAAACTGCTCGCATGCAATGCACCGCTGTTCGAACATATACGAGCATTTGCTTATTCTTGCTAAACATATTTTACCGTGATAATTTGATTCTTTAGAGCCGAGTATGATGGAATACCACGATGACACAAATAAATTAACTTTTACAAGGCGATATACATTTGTAATTGTCAAAGTTTGTAAAAACGCACTTTGTTATTTGATAAACTTTTTATTTTCACACTCTTTAATTTTTGAATTATAAATCAGATGAAAAAGCCATTCTTCTAGCTCGATACAACGTTTTCGATCGCTAATACAATGGTTTAATAAATGATAAACGTATACGAAGGCCAGAAAGGAGAATCATTATGACACTTCTACCTTTCACAGAGAAACAATTTTAAGATTCTATTACATCTCGAATCAATCCTAAAAATCGTCTCTTTAATTCATTAATTTATCTTGAGTCAATTAGGATGTCATCAATTTAGTATTAAATGGCAACAGAGGACGAAAGCATCTGTGTATTTATGAACGATAGTATACATCGCTATCTTTTTTTTATAAAAGCAAAATAAAACTACGTTATACGTTATACTTATAAAACGAAAGAAGAGAAAAGTTGGATTAAAAGAAGAACTCCTTAAAAGAGCGTTGGATTCCTGGAAAAAGTGTGTCACACGGTGGACAACAGAGTTCCCCGTTTCTCGTCCCGTTCTCCGATTGTGAAACATTATTTACGACCTTGCCAGCAGATGCTGCTTGTAGGTGTACGGCCAGCAATGGTAAACCACAAAGATCGGTCTTCATTGTTACAGCAACAATGCTTTGTCGTTGCGAGCGGTCGGCCACGTGTCCTTGCAACGTGCTACCCAAACAAGAAAGTATACCGGGATTCGCCACGGGAAGTGTTAACCTTAATAACGAGCTTTCAACCACCCACCAAGGTGCCCTAATTACGAGAACAAGCTGACCGATACCTGGCTCTTTCCTTTTTTCACGTTTTCGTCACCAACGAATGGGATTATTCGACGTGTTGAATCGAAAGCATCAGTTCTGTCTTCTGCATTGGTTCGAAAGGATTTTAATATTTTTGGTACAGTATGCTAAGCTATGGAGGTGGGTTTGTAGTGGATGAAGACCACAGAAAAAGGGTATAACAATTTATATTTATATTTTTAATGGAGAATTTAAACATTCAATACGCTTTGATTTTATATTAACAAAATCGTGTTTTTATTTGATTTTGACATCGAGTGGAGCACTCTTCCTGCGATTAATTTCTTCTGTAAAATTATACGCAGATGTCAATTTAATTTTTCCAATCTATTTCCCATCTTTTTACCGCGAATATTATTCCATAATCTTCTTTTGAGTGCATTAAAGTGGATACGAGACGAAAAAGTAAGGCCTTGAAAAATTCTCGTCACAGCGAGTTCTTTTTTTATCGTGCACTAAAATGTCACGCGTAGAAGATCCAACCTGAAGATCACGTGAATTGTCGTTGGCGGTGCACGCTTGATAGAAAAGAATTTCGCGTTGACGTTATTAGGCCTCAGACGGGATATTCGGTTAATCGTGTTCGCACTCGCCAGCGTAAATCAGCGAAGATACGCCAAAAAGGAAAAGCAAATAGCCGGGATTTAACGGCATTAACCTTAATCACGAGCTTTCATACACCCACCATGATGACCCAATTACATACACTGATGCAAGACATACTTCTTCGTTATTGTGATCACTCACTCTCGCCGTTAATCTGTCAACTATCAAACATGCCATTCATTTGTCCAGACGAATCTCATGTTTGTTTTCTTTTCTTCACTTAATCTCGGATAAAAGGCGATAAAAGATACTTACAATTAGAAGAATCTTGTTAAACATTCTTTTACATTCAAAATTCTATCATCTTTATGTACTGGCATATACCATCGAAATAAATAAAGCATCAATTTTATTTTAATAAACTCCTCTGCGATTGTAACGATTGATATTCAAATCTGTTCAAACTTCTTCAAACGTAGTATTCGCCCTTAAACTCCTTCGAAAAAGATTTCCACGTCTATTAGACAAAATCTCAAACATTTAAAATTCAAAATTCTACGCTTTTCAAAATCCCCTGAGCGATTCAGTTTGCCTCTGAAATACGCACAAAGAAATAATTTTACCGTCCAAGTTTTCAATTTAGATTTTCAAAGTAGGAAAATTTCCCGTCAAGTCGAAAAGCACCTAAACGACCCGATTCCTCTCTAGGATATACATATACCGCGGAAGAAATAATTTTGCTTCTGAAAATTGTATTCGAGATTCCAAAGCACGAAAAACAAATTTCGCTTCAACACTTACTCAAGCATAACAACTCCGTTACTCCTTGATTCCTTTACGTTCATCCTATTAATCCACAAATCCCGCACGTTTCTCCAAACCTGAAACGACCAGAATCTGCGTTCCAGCAGTTTATTCGCAGTAAGGAGCTCAGCATGCAAATAATCGGACGTATTATTATTGTTAGCATTGGATTAATTCGGACTTCGTTCTAAAAATATTGGCATTGCGTCGGATTTAGAAGGAAACCGATGTACCCTGATCTTCTGCGTTTTATTGTACGAGCAGGTTGCATAACGCGACGCGTCAAGGTCATCGGCAAGCGCCACTGTTACGCTTTTGCAGCGACGTTCATTAAACGTGCGAGAACAAAGCGGGCAACGGGTTTCAGACGGTCGTTTCCGGTCTAACCCCTCTCCATCCAGCCTTTTGTCCGTTTCTGCGGGACGCGCGTAATTTATAACTAATTTGCGCCGCATTGTTCGAAGCGTTCGAGCGGACCGCAACGATTTGCATTGTCCAGTTGCGTTTGAACGAACCGTTTAAAATGACACGGATACGTGTTTAATTTGTGCACCTGTTGGAACTGCTAGTAGAGACAATTGCTTTGGAAGAAATAGCAAACTTGGCTGTTTCAAAAGGATTAAGAAATTGGAAAATACTAAATGTGGAGTAAGATTTATTCAAAGTGGTTGTAATGAATGTAAGAAGCAGAGTAACAAATGTAATAAATGTAACAAATAATCTTCAAAATCCTAGAAATTTTAAATTCAATAAACTCGAACAATTTTCCCAATGCCTGTGGTTTGCATCGAGTACCTTAGGTTTCCTCTTCCAAGCCAAACATACGAAAATCACAATTTTCCACAGAAAATCGGGCATTCGAGAAAGACGTGTTCGAATGGAATTTAAGAAATGAATGCGACGAATGCAACATGAGCGAGCAGATTTAAAATTATCGGCAAAGTCGGACGGAACGGTCGTCAAAAGAGTCTTCGATTACTCTATTAATCTATTTGATTTGCTGACAATCGAGTTAACGTTAGTTTGCACCAGCTGCACCCTTTGTTCTTCAACGCATTCCATCGTCGGATCAGCACGTGCGACTCATCCGTACCGCGCGCGGCAAAAGCGTCCCTGGAATGGGGTCAGAAACGAGAAAAATCGTTGCCTTTATGTACCGACACCGACCGACGATACGGCGACGTCGCTTCCACCGTATACAAGAAATCTCGTCACGTCTCCCGCTGGCCGTGTCAATCGAGCTAACTAGAGATAGCTAGTTATTGTGTCTTCTACCGTAATTAGGAACGTACCGACACCAGGTTTCTTTCTCAGCCACGTTCCCTCGTTAAACTGCCGATATTAAATACTCGCTGATTAAAAAATTCTTTGTTTTGTCTTTAAAGTTTCTAACAATCTGTCGTTTCTGTAAAAGTCTGTCGAGATTAAATGCCAGCTCTACATAATATACCACGTTTAAAATGTCCAATAAATAAATCAAATCATGCTTGATCATTAATTTTCCATCGGTTTGTACGTTCACACATATACTTGATGTATATTATTACTATAATATACGATATATAAATGAAAATATGTAGATCGTTACGAGTGTACAGCGTATATTTATGTTCCACTACGAAAATTATCACGCGACAATGTAAGCTTTCGTTTATATAAACCGTGAAACGTTCCTGGATGGTTTCCATGGAATGACTCGGATGAGAAGCGAAACGGTAAATGTGGTGACGGAGAGAAATGTCGGTCGAACCTCGCGTCGCTGGCAGAAATGCCGACACGCGTCTAAGTGACAACCACTTAATAACTATAAAATTATGTATTTATTACATAAACGGGAGCACCGATACGTCGTGGCTTCAAAGACCTTTAACTGACTAAATGGCACCTCGTATTAGCCCACTTCGTGCCACCTTTAAACGTCGTAAACGTCCATTAGATATTACGCACGTAATACGGTATCCGAGGGCGTGTGGGCAGAGAATGCGAGCCAGACAAACGTGCCTCTTTGCATTGTCTACGAAACGATGCTACTCCACCATGATTTCGTTGTTTGACAGAAGAAAAATCTTGGAACGATCATTTCATCGCAGAAGATCACCGTCATCTTCTTCGATCAAGCCGATACTCTTGGAAAATGTCATCATGCACCTAGATATGGACCAACTATGTTTAGATCTAATCCTGTTACGTTCTTCGAATCTTTTGTAACGCAATCATCTTTTTTTATGTTATAACATCCTCTCATAAATCTTCGTAAGATTCAGTTTAAAATTTCACGACCGTGGTAGGGTGAATTCATCGAAACGAATATGCTTCTTTTTGTTCTTGTTGCGATAAAAATTTCTACAATTTGACGAACTTTCAAATCCTCGTATTGTTAGATTTAAATTTTAATCTTTACAATCGTACCAATTTCTGATCGATGAATTCGATGATGCTCGGATACGTTCTATTTCTTTCTGCTATAGTCGAAGAACTCCAGTTCTATTTTCTTCGATTAATTGAATTTATCAAAGCGCTGTTCGGAGCCATCCCAACAAATTTTCTCGCGGAATAACCTAAATTTCTTATAAACTCCTCGAATCGTCTGAAACAACTCACAACTGTACATTTCTTGCGGTCTGGAAACATCTCGTTCGCGGAGTCATTATGCAAAACTGCGAGACACGCATCGAATAGAAAATGTACTCTCTTTGAATAAACAAAGCGCATTCCTGCACGGTAGATGGCAATTATCGCGACGCGATAATTATCCTAGATAACTATCGGAGAAAAACTATCCAAGTCTATATCGATACTTGTCTATTTCTTGTCTACTATAATACAAATTACGTTAAACGCATTTAAACGTTAGATACAAGAAACCTCAGTCTCTTACACTCGTGAACATCTAGAACCATGTTTTTTAATTGATCGTTATTTCCAGTTAACATAAATTCAAATTTGCAAATCGTCGATGTAAATTGAAATTAAACGTTATGTAATGGTTGACGTAAAGAAGAAAGAGGACAAAATAATCGTGATCGTACTTCAGAGCAATCGTAGCAAGATGTCCATCTTCATCTTGGAGAATTAACATTTTTTTCTGCGGCTCGTATGATCCGCGCGGCCGTTTGTCCAATTTTCGAGACATCAAATTGAAAATTTCGTCGCGTAGCTACTTGCCAATAGTTGAACCCGCGGCTCTGTGTCCTCGATATAAATCAATTCTCGTCGATTTATTAACATCGAATCGACCTAACTGGATTGTAGTCTCGATCAATTCATTTTTCTTATATATATCGAACTTTGACTTCTAGATGACGCTTGAGATTTGACATTTGGAACGATAAAAGTGGGACAGACAATGAGATGCAACGAGATTTGGAACTTGGAATATTCAATTGACGGGAAGATAATTTTGTTTCAACATGTAAATTCTCTTCTTCGAAATATCCAGTAGGAAATCGCAATTTGCAAATCACTAAATTTTCAAATTTCCAACTTCTACTGTTCCAATTTTCAAACTTTGAAATTACAATAGATTTTCAAATTTTTGAACTTGAATATTTAGACTTTGAAACGTTGGAAACGCAAATTTCCAACTTCTACTGTTTAAATTTTCAAACTTTGAAATTACAATAGATTTTCAAATTTTTGAACTTGAATATTTAGACTTTGAAACGTTGGAAACGCAAATTTCCAACTTCTACTGTTTAAATTTTCAAACTTTGAAATTACAATAGATCTTCAAATTTTTGAACTTGAATATTTAGACTTTGAAACGTTGGAAACGCAAATTTCCAACTTCTACTGTTTAAATTTTCAAACTTTGAAATTACAATAGATTTTCAAATTTTTGAACTTGAATATTTAGACTTTGAAACGTTGGAAACGCAAATTTCCAACTTCTACTGTTTAAATTTTCAAACTTTGAAATTACAATAGATCTTCAAATTTTTGAACTTGAATATTTAGACTTTGAAACGTTGGAAACGCAAATTTCCAACTTCTACTGTTTAAATTTTCAAACTTTGAAATTACAATAGATTTTCAAATTTTTGAACTTGAATATTTAGACTTTGAAACGTTGGAAACGCAAATTTCCAACTTCTACTGTTTAAATTTTTAAACTTTGAAATTACAATAGATTTTCAAATTTTTGAACGTTCAAATTTTCCAACTTGAATATTTAGACTTTGAAACGTTGGAAACGCAAATTTCCAACTTCTACTGTTTAAATTTTCAAACTTTGAAATTACAATAGATCTTCAAATTTTTGAACGTTCAAATTTTCCAACTTGAATATTTAGACTTTGAAACGTTGGAAACGCAAACTTGCAAATTTTCAGGCCTTCTGAATATTCGAATTCCCGGCTTTACGAATTCCCAAATTTCTCAATCTCGCCAACTAAAATTTCACATTTCCAAATGTTCGAATTTTCAAATCCTAATTTCTTTTAATAACTTTAGATTTATCGAAACAACTTCCTGCTTTCTTCCAACGGTTTCACTACATTCACCTCGAAAGGAACATCAACATTTTCAAGCGAATTCCACTCGAATTCCAGTGAATCGTCGACGCGGTACGATAGTCACGGTTGAGAGACAATCGCATGGGGAAACATGGACAAGGCGATTGTGGGCGTCGCGGTCGGTTTTCCTCGTCACCGGAGAATTGGTATTTTTCTGGCGGCGCGTTTGTGATGTTTCGCGCGGCTCGTAAGGCTGAAAACGATGAGCGACGACGAATCTGGAATCTTGTAGCGTGCGCATCACCGGTTAATTGGTCGAGGTGACGCGAAACGAGGTCGTGTCACCGTGACGAATGCCAGAAATTCGGGTCGACGCAATGGCGAGCTTTGCCCGAAAACAGAAACGTAACAGGACGAATGAAAATCGAATTCAACGCACTCAGGTCTTCGCGATTGGATCGATCTTGAACGGAAGTCGTGATACAAATTTCACGATTATAAAGAGCTTGGGGCTAAAGCGAGAAAGGATCGCACGAACAGATCAAAGATTTTTACAATGGCTGGTCGTCGATGCGTTCAGAGCAAAATACGCGTTATTCGCAGTATGCGGGAAAAACACATAGGAAAAAAGAAATGGAACGATCGAACGGTGATTTGTTCGAGGCTGGAAGCAATGGGTAACGAACATCATGGTCACGTACGAGCACTCTGCATCGTCTCTCGTGACGATTTTACTCGGGAACCAGATGTCTCTAGGTTGGAAAGGTATGCGACCAAGACGCTTTGTTCTCTCGGAGAGAGGCCGAGAATTTAACACGTAGCCAGGTCAGCCGTTAGGGAAGATCTCGCCCCGATGGGAAGAACGTTGTCTTCGGAGCGTTTACTCTGTCTCCATAAGATCGCAATTCCGATACACGAGCATTTGAAAATATTTATATGCTAGATGCGATTAAATGAAATTGGTAATTGCTGTTTTAACCCATTGATTGCCGTGGCCCCAAAGTTGGCGATTTTTCTCGCTGTCTTTTATGCTTATAATCAAGCAAGAAACGTTTATGTAAACATGGGACATTTAAAGTTTTGTTAAGGGGTTATTACAAAGTTTGGTTGTTAAATATATCCTGTATATCTAATATCTTAAAAATCTATATTACGTCTATGTTAAATGTGTCATTAAATTCATAGAAATTTAATTAGGAGCTACAACATTTCGTAACAAGTTTATGAATTGTCTGTAGAAAATTTAAATTTAATATTACATAGTAATTTCCTTCGATTTTAAGATCAACGAAAACAATTCATCATGCAAGCTCGGCAATTCTTCAAAAACCAGCGCCAGAACGAGCAATGAAAATGTTCGAAAATAAAGCTCAATCTTCCTTTTCCGACTTGCCTCGAACTCCAAAGGCAATCATCAACACGCTCTGTATAACTCTTCGATCGTAATTTCCGTAACACTTTAGATACTCGTTGAGTACGACGTACGAGTACTATACAAGGAGGATAGAGAGAAGAAACGAGAGAGAAAAAAGCGGGCAACAAGAGATGAACGAGTGAGAGTAAAGACAGGATCGCAATTAATAGGTGGAAACGAAGATGGTGCACGCTTCTGAATTAGACTTGCAAAGCACCAGCATGTCGACGATCAGTTGGGGACGGCGGTGCGTGTGCACCGTGGTATTAGCAAGTCAGATTTCAGAATCGGGAGCTTCGTCCGGACTCTGGCATCGCGGAAAATCGTCCGGTTTATTTGCATCGGCTCGCGTTTTAACGATCACATGGAAGATACGCGACTAAACGAATACACTTGGAGCAGAGAACGCGATCAAAATAATCCCGACGCGTGCTAAACGCGTTGTTCCACGAATCTAGTCCCTGTTCCCCCTGGTGAAACACTCGAGTTGTTTGTCGAATCTATAAAGAAACCCCAGCCTCGATAAATAATCCAGCAGCGCAGCTTTATTCCAACGGTGCTCGAGCATAGTCGTGGACGAAGACTCTGAACTGTGGTCGAGGTATAGTTTGAACGAACAGAAGTAATGTTCCTGGGAGAAGTGAACCTTCGGATACGTATAGGTATTGTCTAACTCTGAGAACGTTCCTTTGCGAGATAATAATTTTTATTCGACGTAAAATTGTACTATATACAACATTCTATGTGGGGTTCGTTTTTCGCAATGTTATAAAAATTGTTTAAATTGTTAAAGAAAAAAAAATGTAGAGATTCGTGTGTCAGAGTTTTTGGATGAAAGATACAAGATACAGAAATAGGATGAATAAGACAATTCCCGAGTAAGCAGATTTTGTATGAAACGCTTAAAGCGCTATTTGAAAAGAACGCGAATGATCTTATTAGTCAATTGAATAGATGTATTATTGAAAAAACGATACCAAGTTTTTGGTGTATAAATATGTAGTAGCGTATGTTTGAGTAAACACGTGGATCATGATGGATGGTGAAACGAATGGTTTAGGTGTCTAACGAAGAATCTGAGATTATCGGCGAGTAGAAGAACCTTGTATGCTATCAGACAAGATCTGGATAAGCGCGCATAGAGAAGAACATGGGTATTTGCAACAATGCGTTGTAATCACGTTTCGGTTTCCACGATGAAATCGAACGATGAGGCGCGTTACATCGAGCGAATAATAGTCACATGTAGAATCCCTTTAGATAGTCATCTACCACGGAATTATCCCGTCGTAAAATTCGCATGCATGAAGGAAGAAGGGACCTTGAAGCTGCCAGTCGGTCAAACTACGTCTACCAGACGCGACTATAGTCGAGACTAAAGATTCAAGATTCGAGATAGCTGAATAAAGTGAAGAACGCTTTAACCCAAACGAATCTCGACAGCAGTAACGCCTTAAATAACACTGAATATTAGGAAAAAAGAGGTAGAACTAACGCGAAAAATTTACAATGACGTATAAAAGTATCTAATTTAAAAGATCTAACTACGAACTGTCTTTTATTCGTCTAATTTATGCAACTTCTCAATTTACTTACTTAATTTGAATAAATTTTTCGTGTTTTATTAAATCGCCAGAATGACCGAAGATTTTATCATTCGACTCAATTCTCGTTCAAACGTCTATCAATTTTATTATTATTTCGAAATTAACATTTCAAATGTTTCGACCAAAGAGTTATTCAAACTCGCGAGAATCACATTACCGAGGAAGATTTCTCGTTTCCTTTGAAAACGTAAAAGAGAATTTTCATTCGGTTCGAAACCAGATAAGCTGAAACACACCTCTCGAAGCTGCGTGTCTGTGAAAAATCGAACGGAAAAAGGAGCAAGGAAAGCGAAACCGGTCGTGGAGTAGACTCAAACGATTGTTCTTGCAGTCGTAGAAAGTATCGAGGAATCGATCGTGTAAGTCGCTTAGCTTCTTACATTACCAGTTGCGCATTCTTGCACGTGCGAGACTGTTCGAATGCCGTCGACTGGTTTCCGTTGCACGGTTTTCTCACGCGAATAGGAACTTCCACTTACGATCCCTTATAAACATTAACCCATTAAGGAACAGGCAGTGAAATAATATGTAAAAGTTGCGTATACGCGATATTATTAAACAGACGTATGCAAATAAAATGAATCGTTGTTTCGTCGAAATGTATAAGAACGATAGATCTCGATCGTAGCAGCCCACGGCAAATCACAGTCACAAAATGATGTTCTATAGTGATCTGTAAAAAAGAATAGTTTATCACCGTGCTACGAAGTACTTCAATTTCTTCAAATTTTATTATGTAAAAAAAAATATCGATTCTTGGAATTTCTTTTCATAATCGCATTAATTCAATAGAGATCGATAATCTGCACTGATTAGAAAAAAAAATTACAAATAAAACATAGTGATAACGCTATGTTGGTCCTTAATGGGTTACCTGGATCGAATCAGAAGAATTTGAGAATTTATCACTTCGTAAGGGGCTCTTCATACAACTTTGTGATTCGAAGATGTTATCTCGTGGTGACGTTTAATTATGGGGTAGTTAGCCATGTAGGAGTAATGAAACTTCAAAATGGATATCCCTGTTTGGTAGTCGCGATCCGTGGGAAGGTTCACAAATGGATCGTTTGTCGTTCGATTGGTTTTACGAATGTACGAATGGATGTAAGAAACCTTCTGCTTATCTTTTCCAAAGACCTCGAGGATTCAGTGAATTGTTTCAAGGTTCACCAGGACATTCGCGAAATTCTTGGATTTTTTTCGATTTTAAATTATTGGTCTCTTTATTCGATTGCAAATACTTTGGGAAAATAAACTTTAATACTCGCGGTACGAATTTATGAGAGAAAAAAAGAAAACAAAAAATAAGAGAAGCACTCAGACCGCACGGTACAATCACAATATTTAACGTATTTTATATTTCACATTTCTTAAAAGAAGATTTCAAAAGAAATCTATTAACGACGCGATATCTTAAAGCATCCTAAGTGCTTCCTAGACGACTTTTTGCGCAGGCAGGCGAATAATTAGCAAACTTCAGAGCTTCCATTTCAAGCGCGGAGAGTCTCTTGATATTTCGCGGAGAAACAGAAAGGGTACGCGTCTCGCGGATCGATTTTATCTCGACGACGGCCCCTTTGAACTCCCCGCGATCACGCAGGCTGAAAGATTTTCCTCGAGCCGCGTAGGATGCATGCCTGTACTTCCGGCATCTTTTTGCCGCCAGTTAAGAGAACTCAGCGTGTTTACCGACCGTCTCATGGAAGAAATATCGCTCGAGCTAAATTCAAATAATCAAGGGATGTTTCTGGCATGGCTACAAAAGTGTTTCTTAAAAGACGAAAAAATCGAGGCCACGTGTCCACCAACTTTTCTCATGAACTACATCGCCTGTTAATTATTAGTACCTACCCTTTTATGATTTTACTTGACAAGATAATATCTAGTTCACGTTTAATTAATATTTTTGCAGTTTGAATATATTTTCATTTGCAATAGGTACTTTATACCCTACAATTACTAAGCTTCTATCAACAAACCTTTTTGAAATTGGACTTTTCATATAAATTATTCGTAATACGTGGATGCTAGGGCTTATGGAAACTCCTTCCGTACAAAGATGTTTTCAACGCAAAACCATCGCTCTACTCTTTACACACACTATCGTTGCATCGTCGATATTGTACCATTCACAATCCAAACGACTCAAAATTCGCGACGTTTGATTGATATATTTATTGCGACTGTGTAATCTAATTTATGATAAACTGGCAGTAAGTCTAATCGCATAAAGATGCGATAAATCCTATTTCTTCTGTATCGAGTCCAACACTGATCATTTCTAAATGAAGCTAGCGATTTGACGCGAAACTCACGTTCCTCGAGTACGCAGGATCAAACCGGAAGCTTCGGTGCTTGCGACCCACGTGCGAAAAGTTCTCACCGGTGTCGCAATGGCGAGTGGAAAGAGAAGCCGGTCGTTGAGCTGCCCTTTAAATAGACGGGCCGCCTTTTCTCGTCGTGGGACGCCGTCTATTTCAAGACTACTTGCAACCTCGAAATAAAATCCGTGACTCATACCCCTTTGTTTGGTGTAGGTGGCCGGCAACAACATACAATTCTCAGTTACGCAGCCGTGCTCACGTATTCTAGAGTCTAACGAACACCAGACAATAAGAAACCTCGCCAGACGGACACTGGTCAGGAGATCTCCGCGGAAAGAGGAAGCTGTGTCTGGCTGAAGCCGGTGCGAAGAGGTATATTCTACTTAGAAGTAGAATACGCTGGGTCGATGCGTGGAAGGTTCGACCGGAGGACCAGACAGTGTAACAAGCGTCGAGGAAAAATCAAGAAGAAAATCGACTGCAGTGGCACACTGCATTACATTTCTGCATTTTTGGGAAATTTGAGGGTGTAAAAACCTATCGAGTGCATACGATACGCAAAAATATATAAAACATTCAAAGTAGAATATTTACTATTTATTGTTTCTTAAACCTTGTCTATTTATACATATTAGGTTTATTGGATTAATTAATATTTCCAAAAATTCTGGTATATAGCTGACGTAATTAATTAATCAAGATTCGAGTGCCATCTTCCTCTTTCTTGCCTTCAGTCTCTTTTCCTCTTATTTTTCCATTCTCTCTGTATTTCTTTTCCAAAAGCAACTATACAAAATCGAATAAAAATGCCCTAAAGGCAAAACGACTCATCCAACTATTACCTCCGCGTACCATTTTCTGTATCAGTTTCGTTTCTCTATCGAAAAACGACTACCTCGACCAACCCGTTGCTTTTTCACGAACGACAAGTAAATCTTGGATACGCCCACGCTGGCTGCGGTCTTCAACCGATAATAATTATTCAAATGGACCTTATATCCGGCTCACACGCGCGTGCAGGTGCCTCGCGTGTGCGTGACATCGTACCATATCGACGAGCGACTGTTTCACGCGTATACGCGTCTTCTCTCGTGTTCCTCGTCTCTTTTCTCCCCTTAATAAACCAGCTCGCCAGTCAGGTTGCAGAAAGAAGTCTGTGCCGCCTGAAACTCGTCTGCTTCCCTCTGATCCGATGTTAATTAGGAATATCGAACAGGAATACGATCAGGAATATCGAACAGCTACATCGACAATTTCCTCTCGTCTGTTGGATTAAATCTTCCGACCTGGTGTTTCTCTCGACGCGATTAAAACCGTAAAACGAAGGTTATATAGAGTCTTTTATTGGAATCAGACGAAGCAGTTTGGAACAATTTTCTTTGGAAGAAACACCAGATTATGTATGAAATAAGTTACTATGTATTAATCGGATTATCGAACACTTATCGTAGAAAGTTTTCAGCAATAAGACGTGTTGGATGAAACTTTTTGAAATTCCATTAATAGATACTGTGACGAGCAGATCATGAACTTCTATGCATTTTTACAAAATTTGCGAAAATGATCTATATTCGTAAAATATTGCTGTAGCTGTTGGAATACGTTCGCAAACTACTGTAGCTCGCTCGACTGAGTTCCAACGTTCGATATTTCCATATGCATCGACATTAACGCGACACCCGTAGAAAGGAAATAAGGTCTAAGGTAAAGAAAAGGAAAAACCAACGGAACCGGTTAGAATGCTCGAAAAATGATAGACGTACGACGCACGGTTGGCATTTAATTATAATGCAGATTGTATCGGGACACAACGGGCGCAGATCAGTCTCGCCCCTAATCTGCATTTATACGCGGTTACCGTGGCCGCAGATTGCAGCCTACTTTCTGAAACGGTCGCATAACTGTCTCGTATTGTCGCGATTTTAATGAAATGGGCGATAACGGTAAACTATAACGAACGTATTATACCTTTCTATTCCTAAATCTTTGTCAGATACACCGTCGCAGAAACGACACACGTATACGTAGCTTGGAAAGAGGACATTTAGATAAACATCATTTGGATGGATGAAAAATTAATTTTTCAATACAAGTTACAGCACGATTTAAAAAGATTCGTAGGAATTACTCGACTGTAAAATCTGTACCTTCGCTTTTCATTATCACGCATATAAAAACGCTAAAATTGAACATTGACGATAAAGGATATAAAACCACAAAAAATATAAACATTCAGACGAATGTTCCGATGCGAAAAAAGTCATCCATATTATTTATCTTAAAAGAATGAAAATCAAAGACGTGGAACGAGAAATCTGTCACGTCGCATAGGAAATCCGAGCGATCGTTTAAACTTCATCCGGTCGCCCACGTGTAACGTAAACAGGGCAATTGGCAAGAGACCGACAGAGATCGATAGAGTACAAAGCATAAAAATATAAGACGTAGTCGAAGAGAGTGTAAGGGAGAACGCTGCACGATTTCATTCATGCGCGACCCACTTAAATTTCATTCAACGATCGGCTTCGTGGCGAACCTTCGGTTAATACCGGTCCGCCTTTCTCTCTGCAAACTGCCCTCGGAACCTGTCGCCAACAGCTTCCATCCAGTTTTCCCCGTTGATACGCGTTTTACGAGTCAGCTGAAAAATTGCGATCTCGTAATGATGCTCGATTAATTTTTATGGATGAATGATATCGACGGATCGTGCTCGTAACTGGCGTTTTCATTGGCCAATAAAAGGATCGAATACTCGTACGACGTATGAAGAAGCGTTTCCCGTAATAATAAATGTATCGGTGGAAATAGGATGATTTTTATATTACGACTGGTTCCAAGGACGATTGACCATTTTTGTTGGTTTACGTCGAATCGTTGTGATGCAACGAATATGAAGTTCGGGAAAAGACTGTGGATTGAAAGGAGGTTGTAGGTACGAACTTTGAATACAATCGTTTCTTTTGGTTGGACCGTCGAATTGCGAACGGATGTGAATCGAATTGTAATTCTATGTTTGTTTTACTGACGGAGTACTTTGTTTTACTGACAATGTGACAATTATTGTTTGGTTTCAGGATTCAATTTGCAGTGATATTAAATGAAAAGAGAAAGAAAGCTATCGTATATAAATAAAGTCATAGATGTGCACAAGCTGTAGTTTCGAAAAATTTCACTGAACTATTAAATTTAATCCTCGTTCCTAAAAATAAGAGATGTAATACTTAAATTTCTATGAATCTAATCTTGCAACTCTTCTTGAATTTCGCTTATTTTAACCTTGTGCAATTCGCGGAAGAAATGTAGCTCAAGGATCACCCAAAAAGGGAAATTGCCTGACAAGTGAAATATTTTGCATGATCGTGGGCTACGAAATTCGCAAATGCAGACGACGAGAAATCGCTAATACCGCTCGATTTCTCGTCCCTCGAGCTCGAGCTGACTCGACATACGTGCCAGCGTGCAGATAAGCCAGCAGAAATGGCTTAATATCGTGCAACGTGCACCGTGTCTTGTTACCAAACAACCGGTTGCTGATAGTGCAACAATATTCTAGAATGGAGAACAGATAGCCAGCGTTGTTTATCGCATAGCGGCAAACCGAGTCGATACGTCGGCCCGCGAAGCTCGAATAAATTTCCTCTATCTTCATCTTCTCCTTCGTTTATCCCTCGAAGGAAAGGTAACAAATTTTTTCAAAGAATATTTTAATTTCACTAAATAATTATTTTAATCCTATAAAATAGTATAGAAGATATCTGCATCTCTCTGCAATATTTTCTCGTATCCTTTTATCCCTAGCACAGATTAGGAGCAAACTCCAAGCATTCGAACATAAATGAAACGCATAAATGAAACAACAACTAAATAAAGATGTGAGAATCTACCCTAATACCTTTTTACCACTTACTAAATTATATTATTTTCCTTCGAATATGTCTCGCTATTATACAAAGTTTTATACGAAAAATATTGCCACAGCTAACGCCTCTATTATAATATCTCAAATTTAAGATGTGTGCATAGATTGTTGCGTCTACCTGCACATCTGAAACATGTAAACGAATCTATTAATTTCACATCACGCAGTGCAACAAAATACGTCGCATACCAAGCAACGAGTTCCTTCACGTTTGCAGCTCTCGAGTTTCTACGCTACTGCATCCGACACGATACGATCGATCCATGGAATGTCAGGTATTTCCTGATTGTGAAACCGACCCGTAGAAGATCCGCGAACACGTTCTCGGGGCTCGTTAAAACACCACACACGCGTGGTTCTCGATAAATCAAACTGTATCGACTTATCGAACAGACTGCAATGATGTAACAGAGGCCACGAGTGTGATCTTCTTTTGGACTAACTTCTTGAACGCGCGTACGATCTCGCTCGTGCCATTAACGAGTGACGATGATCGAGAAATGAAGACATAACGACTTCGAGGAGAACACTTCGAGGAAGCTGCACTTTTTATTCCATCTTGATGACAGAGCTGATGTAACCGTTTTTTCTTTTTCTTTTTTTGCTACGTGCAATTTGCAACTTGTTTTGTAAAAAGTTGTTTTCTAAAGAGAGATAAATTGACATAGCGATCTAATAGAATAGCACGTATATTTCTGTTCATAAATATAAAGGTACTTGTACAAAATTAGGTACATTTGTAAAGTTTATTAGGAAATTATTTATATTACTGTAATACTTGGAAACATATTTGAAAAACATACTTTTTAAACCTTATTTTTACAACCTAATCTCACGTTTGAAATTTATGACAATATTATAAAAAAAATTTTTCATTTAGCTTTGAATTTCCGTCTGTTAAGTATTTCGTGTCTCTCTTTTTCAGAATTTTCATTTTCCAATCTTTCGTGGTTTCGTTAAGTGAACAAATAAAATTCGACGATGACGCGTAGAAAATATTGCGTAGAAGGTACGTTTTCCCTTATATTCCAACTATACCATTAACGCATACTGTTGATTCGATTGTTTTGCAACAGATCGCGATTTTCATTTAATCGCTCGCGTCATCAACATTATTTGAAGTTTTATAAAGGTACAAGTGGAAAATAAACAAGATAATATCCGAAGTTCCATTCTATACAAGGTATGTTTCTACTTACGTTGCATTGGCGCCAAAGGGGCAATCAAACAGATCAGGCGATTCGATTTCTCTCACAACGCACTGCGTTTCTTATTTCGAATCTTTTGCGTCAGCGTCTGTGATTTTCCGCGAATCGACGGCTCGTTAAAATACGTGGTCATTCTAATTTCTATTTTGTCGTAATTTTCTACTATCTACGTTCCTTAGATCGATTTATCTGCTTCGTTTCCAAGTTAATTCACGTACAAAGTTTCTGAGACATTTCAAGGATCGAAGATTCCATGGAATAATCTCCAATTTGTCTGACTCACAGATCAAGCATTCGATAAGTGAAAACACGAATGGTTCGCTATCGAAAAACTATAGAAACTACACGTCTATTTCTCTTCTTTCGCAATCACCGCGCAGTCACCCTCTATATTTCACAAACGTTTCTTGAAATACTCGCATTATCGTCAATCCTACATCGCTAACAGACGTCCAATTTCTCTGCAATTAATTTCCTGACAGACGTATCACGATTTGCATTGCTAATACGTTCGAAGGTTCTCCAATAGAGCGGCCAAGACGAAGGGAAACACACATGAAAACGGTTTATTGCGAAATGGAATTCAGAATGGAACAGATGCGTTCTCGAGTAAGAGCATCGAAAGGTTAAAAAGAATGAAATGCACCGATGTACAATATCTTCTATTACCCAGTTGCCTGAGACGAGGCTTGTCAACAGCTTAACGATGACACGTATTTTCATCAGCGTGATTCGATACGAAGAGGAATTTAACGATAAATGGAAAATAAAAAGAAAACGTTTAATCTATTTCAGGCTTAAGCTTACTTTAATCTTTCGAAATCTAAAGTTTGCTGTTATGCGATGATTCTCCCAGTTTTCAGATCGTAGCGCAGTAGAATCGTTTTTGCAACGTGTATACACGTTATAGTCGGGTTACCTGTAATGTACAAACGAATGCAATAAATGTACGAACGTATAGGAACGTTTTAGGTATTCGTTATCTGAAAAAAAATAAATGAATAAAAATGGCAAATGTAAGCAAGTGTTTAGAAATCGACCTACATACATATATTGCAATTATTGCGGAGCAATTAAAATTGGTTATGCTTCGCCGATTTTGGTATCGATTTGTACGGTTAGTTGTACGATCAACGGTGCGTGGCTCTGTCGAGCATTTCGTGATTGATTCGATTTTTACAGGCGAATTCAGGAAAGACATTAATTAGATTTTTGAACTGGATTAGAACTAGAATTGGGAAATATTCGATAGATTGGTGTTGTGATAGCTTAATTTTCTCACTAAGTTAATCAATTAGTATCACCCTACACTTTCGAGTTTCATATCAACCATCTACTCTAACGTTCCTTAATGTAACAATTCTTTTTCATCGCGACGATAATACGTGAACCATTTGATCTCTTTATCGATAGATTAATTGAAGGTATAGGGGATAAATTGCTGTGCTATTAAAGACAATGCCAATCGAATCTAATTCTATTATGATACGGATAAAGTTGACCAATCGATCAATTGTTTGTATTTATCGGAGCGATGATAGCAAGGAAAAACAATTTTACAAATATATATATACAAATATATATCAATTTCGTCTCCGCTGCTATTAACTAATTTTCAAAAAGATTGCCATTCTAAAATCTTGATCGGTATGAACCATACTGGCAGAAATCGTAAAATTAAACAACATTATGATCATCGTTCTTCAAGACCGGGACAAGCACATCTACTTTAATTAATCAACGTGACTGGCAACAACCAAAGTATCAATAACACGTCCAACAAAACACATCTTCGAGTTAATCACCGATCCCACGCATCTTCCATAATCTAGGAATAGCTCAATGAATTACTCTCGTGATGCAAGATCCTACTCTTACTTCTCTTCCCAATATGTAAAATCTAACCAGAAGATCTATCTTGGTAACAATTAGCGAACGCTTCAGTTGGCAATTAGATTTCACTTAACCCGCGCCTCGAAGCGACGCAAAAGCAAGTCTTCAGAGAACAGAAAGAAGACAAACGAGAAGGATGATGAGTCTCGTGCTGGCCAGACGTTGTGCAACAGATCGTTGGAGGAAAAACTCATCAAAGGCGGGCCGCTGCGACGCGCACATACTCCGCGATGATATCTATCGCGATGATAAGAGCATCGTAAACAACCCTGCGAAAGCTTTATCGGTGACCTTTCGACGCGGCAGCGATGCTCTAATTGCCATCGTCCCCTTTGAACGAGCTGCGCTTATGCGGCGATAACGATGAATCGTTTAGGTGAATAGAGATACCCCTAGTTACTCGATTACTTTTAATTAACCCTGTGCCAGGCTTGGTCGAGATCGGTCACGCTGCTGACTAATCGTTTCCTTCATTCTGGTTCCCTTGTTGTCGAGTAATAGACACGATGTTAGCTATTTTGATTGATGGTGATTTTAGTTACTGTGTGTGAGTGGGTGTCACTGGAAATCTGTGACGTTTCTTCCTCTTCGATCCTTGTCCTTGAGTGTTCTATGATACGTATAATTAGAAAATATCATTTACTCGAACGATTTTGGTCTGCTTAATTAAAATGTCCTATCTATTATTTCGAAATCGCAGAAAATCGAAGTTTCGTCATTTTTTAGCTATTTGTCCTCGGATAAACAACAAATTCACAGAATTGAGGTTTGAGTAATTGAACCATTCAGAAGCTACATTGATCGATTTAATCCATTAATTGAGAAGTACAGAGAAGCGATGATGTTACGGACACTGATTTTTACATTTACTTTAGAATTTATAAAATATGTATAAATATTCGTATCATCTTCTTACGATGAACAAACTTATAGAAGTAAGTGACTTGTTTCTTGAGAATTGAATATTAATCGTATACTTATGCGACGAGATTAAGAAAGAAATAAAAAGTGGAATCGGTTTGATTTGTGAAACGCGCAATTTGTCCTTCTTCGATCTTTAAATACTGGACTCCGGTCACTGATAACGTGAAATAGGAACATCAAGGTACAGTGATATCTAATAGATCGCGTGTAATCCATAGAGAAGGTCGTAGGTGGCAACGATAATCGGCTTTCTTTCGATCGGAACGCCATCAATGAACCGTCTAAGCGGCTTACGATTAACGCCACGTCGATTCTGTTCGCAATAAATTTCGATACGATCGGTACAAAGTACGCCACCGACAATTCATTGCATACTGAGAGACAAGATCTCGCGAACGAGAAATAACAATGCACTCTTGCGTTAAATTATAATTCCAATTTAACCACATAGCCATTTTTATAATCGACTTGCCTTAATCAATTTTGGGTATCGATTTGAGACAATAGAAGATACGGAAAGATCATCGATGATGAAATTTATAACGTGTATAAATCGTTTCGTAGTTTGGCGTGATTTCTGTGGCACCCAAGATTGGTGAAATAGTAAACCACGACGTGGAAATCCAAGGCGAACATCGAGGCGTTATCGCGTTGCAGCCAGGTAACGAGATTAAGTTCGTTACTACGGCGCCGAATGATGATCAATTGTGGTGAAAAGGTCGATACGATCGTAACAGCTGTGTGAATTGCGCAATTTACACCTGATAGAATTTAAGAAAACAATAACGATTTCTATATTCAGATATTCCGTACAGTATAATAAAATATTTATCCCAAGAAACCGATATATATCTATGTATTTAAGAATATGTTGTACCTGATCGTACTTAAAGTAAATCTAATCAAAACATGATCTAATCTTTTCAATTCAGATCAAACGATATTTAATCGAACGTAACTCTATATACCGAAGCTCTATACACCGAACATCGAGTTCACAATAAAATGACAAGTGGAATAATAATCTACGTGTTTGGAATAACATTATCCATATGTTTTAACATATTTGCCTCATGAATATGTTAGAACTCGAACTCCTTCTAACAAAAATCTGAAAATAAAAGACATCGTTGTTTTCTAAAGACGATTTCGTCCTTCGATGGAAAACAGGTTAAGGAGCTACGTTCAGGAAAACGTGGCATTCCATTATGTCCGAGCAGTCGCATCTCCTGACATTGTCGTATAATAAATGCCTCCCACACAAGACACACGACTGATTTACAACTGTGACGGTCGAAAATCACCAAGATGAATTACTACCGGACGATGGTATCGCGTTGAAGATTCCATCGACGTGAAATCGGCAAGCACGCCCCTTTCGCAATTAATGAAAACCTGGTGGAATGTGAGTGCATCGAGCAATTATGCGACAGCTAGACTAGCGTAGCAGCCAATCGGAAGGCGATACCTCCAGGGACGTCACGGGGCAAATAGGAGAATTCTATTATTAGCGTTTAATGCGCGGATATTATGCGGTAACCCTGTCGAGGTGGCATCCATCGAGAGTGGCCAGGCTCGATCCTTATAAATAATTCAATGTGGTGTCGCGTGTGCACGAGCGTGTGCCCGCTATGGCGGATCTTTTATAGTTTAAAAGCTCCCGTACATGAGGATACGTGTATCGCGATATACGTATGCGATACACATCCCGCATTAAAATACTCATGCGATACAGTATCCGACTGATTTCATAGCTAGTGAGTATTTTCCTGTGAGTAACATCTTGCTCGTGAAATATATGTTTTTTTAACGAACGATATAACATAAAAGAGAAAAATGAATCCGAAACAGGTACATGTTGGGTTCATTCGATGCACAGCGTAAGAGAAAGAATCTTCTACCAGGAATCGTAACAGTCGTAAAAAATGTTATAATATGAGACGTAGTATTTTAGTTGAAATGATCTTTGGTATGGAGTAACCATTATGGGCTATAAGAACAGTGTTTGGTTATTAATAAACAGTATCAGGTTGGAAGTTGTTTTTCATTACCATTATTGACGAGGGAATTTTTTTTTATGTTACCAATAACTGTTCCCCGTTATCAATAACCATAACAAATGACGAAAATGTTCTTGATTATCGATAACCATTATCACTGACGAAAATCAGTTTCCGCGTGAATGCTTATCGTGAAACGTGTATCGCAATACATATACATATGCGTTGCCTTGTGAACGAGCTCTAAAAGGTGAAAAAGAAGAGACGCGAGCAGCGGACAGAGGGAAATAAAAACAGAGCCGCGGCCTCGTCAGTCGGCCAAGGCTGCAACTGGTGCACGTGTGGGCTGCGACTGGTACACGAACTCGATCGTTCAACGTGATACGCAGACTGGTGTATCCTTTCCTACGATTTTCGAACCACTCGCATGGTCCAACGGTTGATCGACGTTGCGTTGATCACTCTATTCGACACGATCGACCGTGCCGCGTACAAGGTGCACGCGTACTCTGATTCAACGAGCGTCATCGTTAACGGTGATACTCAACGATATGCAGATTACGGCGGATGTTATTGTCGAACCAGATTTTCCTTTTAGTCTCAGTTGTTATGATTCTTGAATGTCCTTAAGTCTCATTTAGATTAGTCAAGAGATTTTAATTTAAGTCGTTTGAATTTGAGTAATCACACTTGCATATACATATCTGCATTGCATATATAATAGAGTGAATGTTTCTTGAATGTCGTTCTATATTGTAAATATCGATTGCCGAATTTTGCCAAGTTTTATAAATAAAAGGAAATGATAGCATGGACTTCGAGTTGATCTCGAATTGGTGGGTCAAGGCTGTGATTCCGAGGTGTGGGCGGACCACATCCATGCACCGATGGAAAATGTGCTAAGTCGATCGTTTTTATGAGATAGCCGACGGCTAATTCGATTTGCATAATATCAATAATTTAGAATCAACAGATTGCTGTTTCATCGAGATCTAATTACTGCAAACTCATATCTATTTGCTATTTAGTAATAGTGTGATTATACATGTTACGCGTTCTTCGTATCAAGTTTGTAAAGGTATTTTCTGTTCGTTAGATCGGGAACTCGGATATCGCAATAAATTAAATTAACTTAGACTAACGATAAAACTTTTAATTACGATACTTTCTAAGTACC